>NW_006799958.1:3840371-3844693 GCF_000485575.1 Poecilia formosa | reverse complement strand
TGGGAGGTTGTACTTGGTCTTGGACTTGTTGAAGTCCTTCTTGTACAGAGCGTCGCTGGCGATCTTGGCTGAGTTTATGGCCAAAACCATGAGAGGATCGTCGTTGACGCTCAGGGCTCCGATGTGGTGGCCGCCCTGCTTGCGGTACGACTCTAGGTACTTGTGCTACAAGATAAAAAATAAAACAAACATTCTTATTCTCATTTTGTTTTCAGTAAACAGAAGATAACTGTAAGTCATCAATTTTAGCACAACTACATCGATAGTTGGAATCTATTGCAGCAAAAATCACATCTCATGATAAATATAAAAAAATTCAACTAATCTTTGAAAGAAAAGAATACAATTCAATACAATAGAAATATATTTTATTGTGTGCACCAGCAGCAAATTAAAGGTAAATGCAGATTCAAATTAAGGTGAATGAATATAAAAAAATTTAAAATAACAATAAACAGAGCTGGAAAAGAAAACACATGCAATAAGATTATTATAATTTGTCAATATTTAAAGTTGCATGTAGTTTATTCCGTCATTTTCTGTTTTATTTATATTACTTTGTAACCTCGTGGTCACAAGCAGCAGCTTGATTGAAGGCGCCCCTGAAAAACCACATATGAGCAACTTTAAAATGAAAAACGTAACATTAAGTTAGAATCTCAAACCTCAAACTTTTTCTTTAAATCCTTTAATTTGTGAAATCCAGTCATGTTGCTATAATCATCAAGTTAAGAGTCACAAAAATGTGAATTATTTTTCTATCTTTCAGAATAAACTTTGAATAAACAAAGTAATCAGATTTTGTTGGGTTTTTCTATTCTCAGTTACATGAACAAGGTATGTTCTTTATATCTACATGTAACCAAAATGTTAAACTACAATTACAAACAATAAGTTATAGATGCAGACGTGTACCTAATTTCTCCATACCAACACCAATTCCTGTACAAACTCTTCCTGTGTGAAATAAACTCCCTCCACTCACCTTACTCTGCACTTTAGTCGTATTGATGCACTGTTGAATCGGTACGGCGTCTCCAGGCATGAAGTATCCAGTGGCTTTCACCTTGTCCCATGCTTCAGTGTACAGTTTCTGCATGAAGGAAAGACGGGAAAAACAAATACATGAATCCAGAAACGGTAGAAAATTAAAGTGAGCTCGAACTGAAACGTGTGACAAACCTTACCGGGTGGATATTTTTAGCGACCTCTCTGGCCGTAGCGAGACCGGGAGTGTCGACCAAAGAGTAATTGGTCTTATCCTGGTGCCAAGCCTCGCGGTATTTGGCCTGAGAAGAACGAAACAAAAAACAAGACATATGTGACACTGCGACGTCTCTGCAATGGAATTTTAAACGAAGCATTAAAACAAATTCATAAAACAGGAAAAATGTTACCTCGTTTAAGACCTCAGCAGCATTCTTGGCGCAGGCCAAGTCAACTCTATCGGTGGGAACAGTGAACTTCTGTTCGTCCAGCTTGACCCGGTAGCCTCTCTGTGAACAAAAGCAAGATTAAATCTAAAACATATCGACCTCGAAGTACCTTTTAACTTAGTATGCGTGTGACGTGGAACATATTTAAGGTGGTTTGAGGATGGTTGTGTGTAAAACTTACATCAGCGAGAATCTTCTGCGCATGCTTCACCTTTACAACATCTACACACTCGTGTGGTATCCACCCACAGCCCTTTATCCACTCCATGTCAGCTTTGTACACAGCCTAGAGGGAAAAATTCATTTAATTAAAGCAGGTAATGATAAAATAACAAATGGACACTTTCCAAAAGCATCTCCGGTAACTCACATCGCTCTGGAGGTCGTAGGCCTTCCTGGCCTGGACCACGTCGGTGGAGTCTGGAAGACAGGTCCACTGGTGCAGGTAAGTCCTGTAGTTGAAGTCGTTGACCTGGACCTGGCATTTCTTGGCAAGTTCAAGGGTCAGCATGTCCACAGGGAGGTTGAACTTGGTCTTGGACTTGTTGAAATCCTTCTTGTACAGAGCGTCACTGGCGATCTTGGCTGAATTCAGAGCCAGCATGATGAGCGGGTCGTCCTGGACGCAGCGGGCACCGATGTGGTGACCAACCTGCTTCCTGTATCCCTCCTTGTACTTGTACTAAAAGCAAAAAAATTAAAGGAAGTTAGTAAAAAAAAGAAAAAGCCTACTTTACAGATGTAGGGCGATTTTCTTCTCTCTTACATCACTAATGATGTCCCTGGAGGCTTTAGCTTTTAGCACAGATATGGCGTCCTCCTTGACGTGGCAGGCTTTGGCCTTCTGCTCGTCCCATGCTTGTGTGTACAGTTTCTGCACAGAGCACAACAAATGATTATAAGGCGTCACATTCAAACCAGGAGGCAATTTAAATAAGATCAGAACCGGTGCGTTATTTTCAAAGCGAGGACGTCGGCACAAACTTACATTGCTGATAGTGATGGCGTTGGCCTTGGCCAGCTCGTAAGGAGGAATGTCAGGTGGGATGTGAATGGTGAGCTTATCTTTGTCCCAAACTTCCCTATACTTCCTCTGTTGGAGAGAGAGAGAGAGAGAGAGAGAGAAAAAAAAGGCTTTATTAAGTTCTCATTTGCACAGATATTTGTACAAATTTTCAGTTTTAATCTGCTTTCCGACTCACATCGCTGAGGTTTTCAGCGTTTTGCTTGGACAGGACGATAGCTGGGAGGTCCACAACGCTGGTGAACTTGACGGTGCTTGGGTGCTGGCGGTAGAGTCTCTCGTTCAGAACAGCCTGGGCGTTTTTAACTTTCACCACATCCACGCACTCATGGGGAGACCAGCCGCAGCCTTTCAGCCACTCCATATCCGCTTTGTAAACAGCCTTAAAAAAACAACAACATATACGTTGGTTTTATGGGTGATTCTCTTTCCATTCATGAATTGGCTTAATTATGACATGTGCTCACATCCCTCTTCAGGTCGTAGGCCTTCCTGGCCTGGACCACGTCGTTGGAGTCGGGCAGGCAGGTCCACTGGTGCAGGCGAGTCCTATAGTTGAAGTCGTTGACCTGGACCTGGCATTTCTTGGCCAGTTCAAGGGTCAGCATGTCCGCTGGGAGGTTGTACTTGGTCTTGGACTTGTTGAAGTCCTTCTTGTAGATGTTGTCGCTGGAGATCTTGGCCACGTGAGCGGCCAGCACGAGCAGAGGGTCGTCCTTAACGCTCAGAGCACCGATGTGGTGGCCGCACTGCTTGCGGAAACCAGCCTTGTATTTGTACTAAAACCGAAAAAAAAAAAGTATCTCCATGAGTTCTTGTGTCAGGTGAAACCATTTACATAGAAAATGTTTGTGACACAAACTTACGTCGCTGATGATGTCGCGGGACGTTTTGGCTGCGAGGACAGAAATGGCGTCTTTGGGGAGGAAGTAGCCCTTGTTGATGGCATCGACAAAACCTTCACGGTAATATTTCTGTGGAAGAAACAAAAAGCGATGATGTCGCGTCCTGTTCACTTTGTGCTAAAAACCAAATACATATAAAGATCTACACATTCGGTAATGATCTTTGGAGTAAATAATTATTTAATTATGTTGAAAAAACAACAACAAACGACTAAAAGAAAAACATTGCATTACCAGACTGGTGTTGAGTTTATTCTGCTTTGCCAGCAGGATCTCTGGAGTGTCAGGTAAGATGTGCAGGTTGAGCTTGTCCTTCTCCCAGGCCTCGATGTACGCTTTCTGTCAAATTTATTACATAAAATGTGTATTAAAAACCACATTTTCCTTATTAAGTAGTTTTCTTAAGAGAATAAAACTTTATATAAAAAGAAATGGTTAAATTTAGCTTTTTTTTGTACCTTGTTCATAGTCTGGGCGTTAGCTTGCGCCAGAGCATATGGCATATCTGATGTCTTGGCAGTGAACTTGAATTGGCTGGGATGCTGCCGGTACTTCCTGTCGCTCAGGATCTCTGCTGCTTTCTTGGCTTTCTCCACATCCAGCGACCCAATTGGCACCCATCCCATTCCCTTGACCCATTCCATGTCGGCCTTGTACACAGCCTATGTGAGCGGGGAGCAAAAACCTGAGTTGGACTAACTCTTAGACAAATAAATACTCAAATTAAGAAATGTAGTGTTGTTCAAGCTTAAATAAAACCCCCTTCTATATCTCTTTAAGTATTTGTCACAACCACACATTTTAAAGTGTTTTATCTGGATTTTATGTGATAAGCCTGTCCAATTTTGAAGTGGAACAATTATTAATATACATTTATAAATACTAGATGAAAAGAGTATTCACAGTACAGTATGTATTCACTCTCAATAGATGGGTTTTAACATTTTTTACAAATCA
>NW_006799958.1:3831984-3838237 GCF_000485575.1 Poecilia formosa | reverse complement strand
GTTCAGAGCCAGCATGAGCAGAGGGTCGTCCTGGACGCAGCGGGCGCCGATGTGGTGGCCGACCTGCTTACGGTATCCGGTCTTGTACTTGTACTGATGGAAGCGGAAGAAAAAAAAGTTTATCATACAACTTTTGCTTTTAACATTTTATTTAAGAATTAGTCAATTCTCAAATGGACACTACAGTGTGTGGGACTTACATCACTGACGATGTCCCTGGAGGTCTTAGCAGCCTTGACAGAAACTGCATCTGGAGGAAGGAAGTAGCCTTTTCTGATGGTTTCCTCAAAGCCTTGTTTGTACAGTTTCTGTAGAAAAATAAAAAAAATAAATGTGTTAAGAAATAATTTAATATGACATTAACACACCCCTTCTGTTTATTTTATTTACCACATATGCACTCATATGTGGTTTTATATGAGTTTTGTTGCATATATCTCTATAAATATTGATACTACTTTTACTCATGTCACTAAAGTACATGCTGTATTGTTTATTTAGTATCTTGGCCTTAATTTAGGAATGTAACCATGTCTATAGACTCTAGTGCAACAACTGTATCTGAGCAGTATCTCAAGACAATGTAAAGTAAATTGGTAAACGCAACTGGAAGAGACGAGATTAGAAATTAAGGCAAACATACAACTGATTATCAAAGCAGCAAGAAAGAAATAGTTCTGCAAATATTTATGGAATTCAAGGAAAGATTTGCAGATTGTTTATATTATTTGTAAAAGAGATCATACTAACCTTGCTCATGTTGATGGCATTTTGTTGAGAGAGGACAATTTCAGGAGTGTCAGGCTGGATGTGCAGCTTGGTCTTTTCGTTCTCCCATGCCTCATTGTAGAGGCGCTAGCAGCATAGCACACAACATTAGCATTGTTGTGAGCAACAATGAAACCATAAATGGTCGTACAAATCCACATGAAGGTCAGGTTTACCTTGTTCATTGTCATCGCATTGTTCTTTGCCAGCACAAGGTTCATGGCATCGATGGGACTGGTGAATTTTACGGTGCTGGGGTGCTGGCGGTACTTCCTGTCACTCAGAACCTCTGCAGCTTTCTTGGCTTTCTCCACATCCAGCGAACCAATGGGGACCCAGCCCAGACCCTGGAGCCACTTCAGGTCGGCTTTGTAGACGGCCTGGAAAACACAGCAGGCACAGTTTGCATAATTTGCGTAGCGAAACGAGATACATGAATGAGGGAAATTACAAGTACCACATACGTCACTCTGCAGGTCGTATGCATGCCTGGCCTGGACGACGTCAGTGGAGTCTGGAAGACAGGTCCACTGGTGCAGGCGAGTCCTGTAGTTGACGTCATTGACCTGGATCTGGCATTTCTTGGCCAGTTCAAGGTTCAACATGTCCACTGGGAGGTTGAACTTGGTCTTGGACTTGTTGAAGTCCTTCTTGTACAGAGCATCACTGGCGATCTTGGCCGAGTTCAGAGCCAGCATGAGCAGAGGGTCGTCCTGGACGCAGCGGGCGCCGATGTGGTGACCGACCTGCTTACGGTATCCGGTCTTGTACTTGTACTAGACAAAAAGGGGAAGCAGCGTAATAGTTACCAATCAAACCCAGTAACCGGGGTTTGATTTATAATAAGAAGCTTTGATTTAAAAAATTATCTATTTTCCAAATACTTGTCGTTTAAGAGTAACTTACATCGCTGGCAATGTCTCTGGATGCTTTGGCTGCAATAATGGAAATGGCGTCACCGCGCAGGTCGTAGCCTTTCTTTTTGGAATCTTCATTCGCCTGTTTGTATTTTTTCTGTAAACAGAAAAGGGAGATGTTTCTACAACGTAAACGTAAAGCCAGAACTTGTTCGCACCGTCTGTTTAGCTTGAACATACCACACTGTAGATGACATTGTTTGCTTTGGCCAGAAGAACGTCCATAGCGTCAGGCATGACATGGATCTTTGTCTTTTCATTCTCCCAGGCTTCGATGTAAGCTTTCTGTGATCATAGAAACCAACAATCACGAGAGATCAACAAACAAGGGAATTTTGCGTAACATATGATTTAATGTGATTTCTTAATGAATAGCAAAAGAGAATAGTTTTGTTTCTGACCTTGTTCATAACTTGAGCGTTGGCCTTTGCTAGTGCCAGGGGCATATCCTCAGTAGTGCTCTTGAATCTGAACGTGCTCGGGTGTTGACGATAGCTCCTTTCACTTAGAATCTCATTAGCTTTCTTCGCCTTCTCAACATCCAGGGAGCCTATTGGCACCCATCCAATACCCTGCATCAACCTGAGATCCTCCTTATACACAGCCTGGACAAAAAACAAACAAACAGAAATCAGGTATTAAGCAGTCACTTCAATAATAAACAAAACAGGTATGAATTTAAAGCAAAATTATGAAACGGGACTCTTACATCACTCTGCAAATCGTACGCATGCCTGGCCTGGACGACATCGTTGGAGTCTGGAAGACAGGTCCACTGGTGCAGGCGAGTCCTGTAGTTGAAGTCGTTGACCTGGATCTGGCATTTCTTGGCCAGTTCAAGGTTCAGCATGTCCACTGGGAGGTTGAACTTGGTCTTGGACTTGTTGAAGTCCTTCTTGTACAGAGCGTCACTGGCGATCTTGGCCGAGTTCAGAGCCAGCATGAGCAGAGGGTCGTCCTGGACGCAGCGGGCGCCGATGTGGTGGCCGACCTGCTTACGGTATCCGGTCTTGTACTTGTACTGCAAATGAAGAACAAGACATTGTAGATTGAACAAAATCAGAAAAATATATTACTTATATTGAAAGGCTTAAGGAATGTCGTTCCAACATCAAAAAGCTGGTAATGAGTTATAATTAAATTATCTTACATCACTTGCAATATCCCTGCAGGCTTTTGCTGCAATAATGGAAATGGCGTCATTTCGGAGGTCATATCCCTTCTTCTTTGCCTCTTCGTTTGCCTGCTTGTACGATTTCTGCATAAACAAGCAACAATTATATCTTTAGGTATCTTTTTTTTAAAGTATATAAAGCAAATACTTCAAAATTTAGAGCGTAACGTTTTGATTGCATGTAAAATGACTCACCTCGCTGTAGATGACTTTGTTTGCTTTGGCCAGAAGAATGTCCATGGCATCAGGCATCAGATGGATGGTGGTCTTGTCTTTGTCCCAGGCTTCAGTATAAGCTTTCTGTAAAGTTTTTAGATTTATTTAATACAGACAAAAGCTGCTTTTCAAAAAAAGAATTGACTTCATTATTAAGTTAAAGCTCTGCAAAACAGCAGTGTAGTTTAGCTCAGATTAACTGAGTTAAAGTCAATTCAGTTGTTGCTCAAGCAAAAGTAAAATAAATAAATAAAAACTATTTGATGTAAAAAGACTTGAGATAATCCGTCAAAACATTTGCCTTTACGCAGATGACACATGCATTATTTTAAGTTACAGATATTTTCTTCTGAGGCAGATGAACTCATTACATTTACCACATTAAAATGTGACATTAAAAAAACTATTTTGCTTTCATTTTTTGTAAAAAAAAAGGCTTCCTATTAATTTTAAATATTATTCTCACTATTTCTTTCCATGGGATGCCGTTATCTATCTTCCCTATGGTGGTTAAAAACAGTACAGGCAAAATATGTTGCTTTATACCTTGTTAATGATCTGATTATTAGCCTTAGCCAGCACCATTGGCATGTCTTCAGTAGTGATCTTGAATTTGTAGTTGCTCGGATGCTGGCGATATCTCTTTTCACTCAGGATCTGACCAGCAACTTTAGCCTTTTCAACATCCAGTGAACCTATTGGCACCCAGCCGACACCCTGCAACATCTTCAAATCCTCCTTGTAGACATTCTGAAAAAAAAAAAAAAAGGTTATGTTATGGTACAGTGTCATCAGTTAAAAGAAACAAGAAAGGAAAATTTAAGTATTGATACTTACATCGCTCTGTATGTCGTATGCATGCCTGGCCTGGACCACGTCGTTTGCATCCGGCAGACAAGTCCAGTTGTGCAGACGCGTGATGTAATTGGCATGGTTGACCTGAATCTGGTTCTTCTTGGCCAGCTCAAAGGCCAGCATGTCCACAGGCAGGTTGAACTTGGTCTTGGACTTGTTGAAGTCCTTCTTGTACAGAGCGTCACTGGCGATCTTGGCTGAGTTCAGAGCCAGCATGAGCAGAGGGTCGTCCTGGATGCAGCGGGCACCGATATGGTGGCCGACCTGCTTACGGTATCCGGTCTTGTACTTGTACTGCACCGGAAACAGATGGAGATTCTCGTTTTAGTTTCTACACTCTAGTGACGGAACAAAACAAGACGTGTAACATAAAAACACAAACACTTACATCACTTGCGATAACAGTGGAGGCTTTGGCAGCCTGAACTGCAATGGCATCAGCACGAAGGTTGTGGCCCTTCTTCTTGGCCAGCTCGTTGTCCAGTTTGTACAGTTTCTGCAAGGTGAGAATGAACAGTTGTACTGACAGTTTAATGTGTTTTTATTTGTATTTCTGGTCAGATTGCATCTATCGCTTGTAACAAAAGGTAAGATAAGAAGTGTAGTAAATTAGGTTAATACCTCACTGTAGTTTTTCTTGTTCTCCCGGGCTAGAACAACGTCCATTGCATCCGGCATGATATGGATGCTAGTTTTGTCTTTATCCCAAGCGCTTGTGTAGGATTTCTACAACGGAGGGGAAAAAAATCAATTTTAGAAAAGTGAATTTGCTGCCGTAGGTATCCGAAAGGATGTTGAATTTGTGAAAAGTTTTAAAACGTACCCTATCCATGATTTGGTTGTTGGCAGTGGCCAGAACCAGGTCCATAGAGTGCATATCTTTGGTGAATTTAAAGTTGCTGGGATGCTTCCTGTATTGCTTTTCACTGAAAGCCTGCCCCGCTGTTTTGGCTTTCTCAACATCAAGTGACCCGATGGGAACCCATCCTATTCCCTTAAAGTAGTTCTCGTACTCCTTCTTGTACTCATTCTGGAGTTAAACAAACACAGAAGAATCAGTTGTACCACCAGAACATACAACACAATTGATTACGTAGGACTTTCTACATACGTCACTGGCAATAAACTGCATGTTGCGAGCGAGCGACAGGCCCATGGCGTCGGGAAGGAGAGCGTTGGTGTGCTGGATCTGTCTGTACCCGATCAATGTCTGAGCAGCGGAGGCCTGCTTGGCCTGGACCACACTCCACATGTCCACCGGGGTGTGGTACTTCAGCTTGGCCTTGTGGTAGTCCTGCTTATAAAGCTTGTCGCTCTGTATCTTTGCCACTTGCATGTAGTGGACCAGGAGCGGATCGTCCTGGATGCTGCGGAAGCCAACATGGTGGCCTCTGGCCTTCTCGTAGGCCAACTTGTACTTGTACTGCGATGGTGAAAACACACTTTCTTACTCACACAGCCCCCAAAGAGATATCTACATACGCATTTTGGGGTTACAGAGGAATGTTTTGACAGCTTACATTACTGGCAATAGTGGTACCAGACTTGGCAGCCACGATGGCAATGGCGTCAGCTTTGAGGTTGTAGCCTTTATTTGCCATCTCCACCACTCCGGCTTTGTACAATTTCTGTAAAAATACAATTCAATGTGCAGAAAAAAATGTGTTGAGGTAAAATACATAAAAAATATGTTGTTATTGTCAAATAGTGAGTTCTCCTACATTGCTCATGGTGAGGGCGTTAGCCTTTGCCAGGACAATCTCTGGAGAATCTGGCATGACATGAACTTTCAGTTTGTCTTTTTCCCATGCTTCAGTGTATGCTTTCTGTGAACAAAGACATAAAAAAACACTCATAAATAATTGTTTTTGAGAAAAATATGACAGTAAGATTTTTTTCTGGCTTGAACGTCGAAGTAGAGGTTAAAAAAAGAGAAAAAGTGACACCTTGTTCATGATCTGGTTGTTGGCCGTAGCCAGAGCCACGTCCATGGAATCCATTAATTTCTTAAACTTGAAGTTGGATGGATGCTGCCTGTACTTCTTCTCGCTCAGGATCTCGCCGCCAACTTTAGCCGTTTCGACTGAAAGTGAGCCAATGGGGACCCATCCGATACCTCTGAAGTAGTTGTTCCATTCAGCCTTGTAGTTCCACTGCAAACAAACACAACTTGTCAGCAAACAAGGGCTTAAATCCTGTTTCTCGTGCTATTTTCTTTCAATTGCAAACTCACGTCGCTCGAATTGAAGTTCATGTTGCGAGCGAGCGACAGGCCCATGGCGTCGGGAAGGAGAGCGTTGGTGTGCTGGATCTGTCTGTACCC
>NW_006799958.1:3828435-3830992 GCF_000485575.1 Poecilia formosa | reverse complement strand
ATTTAAAATGGTACATCTCACAAAAAAATAAATAAAGAAAATAAAAAAATAACACTAACATCACTGGACAGGACATTCATATGACTGCACAGCTGCAGGTGCATGTTGTCGGGCAGAAGCAGGTAGCTGTGAGGAATCTTTCTGTATCCAGTCATGGCCTGAACGGTGGAGGCCTGCTTGGCTTGGACCACACTCAGCATGTCCACCGGGGTGTGGTACTTCAGCTTGGCCTTGTGGTAGTCCTTCTTGTAGTTCTTGTCGCTCTGTATCCTAGCAACCTCCATGTAGTGAACCAGCAGGGGGTCGTCTTGGAGGCTGCGGAAGCCAACATGGTGGCCTCTGGCCTTCTCATACTCTTTCTTGTACTGGACCTAAATAAAAAAAAATTTAAAATGACATGCAAAGTGCTGTGAATGCATTTTAATAGAGTCTGATTGTTGTCGTTATATAAGTTACTACAGAAAATACATACATTGCTGGCAATATGTCTGCCGTGCTTGGCATGGAGAATGGGAATAGCATCAGGCTTCATGTCGTATCCCTTGGCAATGTCTTGCACCCATTGTTGCTTGTAGAGACTCTGTGAAAATCAAGAGAATGGATGTATGGATGAATGAATTAATTTTTTTTTGCATTTTCCAACTGTGAAGAAAATATAAAACAAATTCCTTTTCGACAGGATGTAGGAACCCTGTAAATAAAATCTTTTGCTCTAACCTCGCTGATTGTTTGGGCGTTGAATTTAGCTTGGAGGAACTCCGGGCTGTCAGCTGGCAGATGATAGGTGTGCACGAATTTTTCACCAGACGCTTTGTACGCAGTCTACATAGAAGAAAATGGATATATTTTGCTAAAAGAAAAAAACATGAATGTGTTCGTGTTTTGGAAGAACTGAAATGATCGACAAACGGTTCCTACGTTGTCCATTAGCTTTGAGTTGGCCAAAGCCAGACACATGTTCATGTCGTCGGTCTTGCTGGTGTGCTTGAAGGAGCTGGGATGCTGGCGGTAACCTCTGTCATCCAGTGCAGCTTTGGCTGTCTTGGCTTTCTCGACATCCAAAGAACCAATCGGTACCCAGCCGATACCTTTGAAGTAGTTGTTGTACTCTGATTTGTAGACATTCTGTGGATTAAAAACAAAGAAACAAAAGCATAACACATAGGAGCATGACATGTGACATACTGTGCTAAAATCACCGTGTGATGTTACGCCGATGAGAACATACGTCGCTCTGAATCTCCATCATGTTGCGGCACAGCTGCAGGTGCATGTTGTCAGGCAGCAGGAGGAAGCTGTGTGGGACCTTCCTGTATCCAGTCATGGTCTGAACGGTGGAGGCCTGTTTGGCTTGGACCACGCTCAGCATGTCCACCGGGGTGTGGTACTTCAGCTTGGCCTTGTGGTAGTCCTTCTTGTAGTTCTTGTCGCTCTGCATTTTTGCCACTTGCATGTAGTGCACCAGAAGGGGGTCGTCCTGGAGGCTGCGGAAGCCAACATGATGGCCTCTGGCCTTCTCGTAAGCCAGCTTATATTTGTACTGCAGAAAAGCACAGTATTTATTAGCGACGTCACTGTTACGCTGAATGCCTCGGCAGTTAAATGTGAGCGTAATGAGAAACGTACATTGCTGGCAATGTCCCTTGAAGATTTGGCAGCTAAAATGGGAATAGCATCTTCCTTCACGTGATGTCCCTTGAGGATATCTTGGCGATGGGCGTAGGTGTAATAGTTCTGCACAAAAGCACAATTCAGAACATTACAAGCATAGCAACACTTTCATTTCTGTATGACGTATTGATTGAAAAGCGATGACACTGACCTGGCTGATGTTTACAGCATTGTACCTGGCTTGCATCAGTTCAGGGGTGTCGGATGGGAGATGGTAAGTGTGCATGAACTTCTCTCCACTGGCTTTATAATCTTTCTGCATTGTTGTGAATGAAGAGTTTGGTTTATGTTCATCTTATGAAAACAAAAAAAAAGAAGTCACAGAGTAAAACGAAGAGTTACGATTTTTATCTCCTCACCACATTCATGATCTTGGCGTTTGCTTTGGCCAGCTCCATATTCATGGAGTCCGTAACACTGGTGAATTTGATTGTGGAAGGGTGCTGCCTGTACTTTTTCTCATCTAGAGCCGCCGCCGCCGCCTTTGCCTTCTCTACATCCAGGGAGCCAATTGGAACCCAGCCAGTTCCTTTCACCGAAGTCTCATAATCCATTTTATAGTAGTTCTGCCAAACATGACAAAGCAGAGAATTGTTAGAGTGGTTAAAGAGAACCATTTCACTAGATGCTGTATTGCAAATATTCCCAAAAGAAACAACTGGAACTTACATCGCTGACGTTGTAGTTCATGGTGCGAGCGAGCTGAAGGTTCATTGCGTCAGGCAGAAGGAAGTAATTGTGATGGTGCTGCTTGTAGCCGGCATATGTCTGCACGGCTGTGGCGTGCTTAGCATGGGCCACGCTCAGCATGTCCACCGGGGTGTGGTACTTCAGCTTGGCCTTGTGGTAGTCCTTCTTGTAAAGCTTGTCGCTCTGTATCTTAGCA
>NW_006799958.1:3785858-3827571 GCF_000485575.1 Poecilia formosa | reverse complement strand
TTTTTTTTTTTTTTTTAAATAAAAGTTACTTACTACAGCTATAATAATGATTTAATATAAGAAAATAGAAAAACTGACCACATGATTTATATATGACAGACAATATCTCAAAGGAATGTGATTGATTTTACAATATACTCTGAAACTTATTCCATAGGTAAAGTTAGACTTTACAGCCAAGTGTAAATAAAGATTAACAATTAAATATTTGGTTATTTGGTTAATTTTAAAGCCTTTAAAGTATAAGGGTTTTGTATGCAGCCTGGATAGTGGAGAAGTTCTTGGCCCTGTTGCCTTGCAGCAAGAAGGTCCTGGGTTTAAATCCTGGCCTGGGATCTTACTGCATGGTGTTTGCATGTTCTCCATACTCCAGCTTCCTTCGACAGTTTTTGGACTGTGGGAGGAGAGTGTGTCTTTTGGAAATGTACACATGCTTGTCCATCTCTTGGGACCCTGTGTATCATCGCCCAATGACCAGTGGAGAAAGGCTTCAGCTCCCCCAGCAGCCTTAAGGTGCCAATCCAGTGCAGACATGTATAGATGGATGCGCTACCTTGCTGATGTTGTAGGCATTACACTTGGCTTGGAGGAACTCTGGAGCATCAGGAGGCAAAGAGTACTTTTGATGGATTTCCTCCAGACCTCTCTTGTAGAACAGCTGTGTGGATAAAAGGCCGTAAGAACTCGCACAAACATAAAGAAATAGACTAAAAAAAAGCCAAAATAATTCAGAGTTCACTGGGCGGTGGACTCACATCACTCCTCTGAAGCTGGTTGACTTTAGACTGCAGCATGATGGGATGGTCTTCTATGGCTGTGAATGGAATCGTGTCTGGAGGCTGTCGGTATTTTTTCTACAAGGACAAAAGGAGGTGTAAAATAAAGACATTAAATCTTTCTCCAGGTAACAGATATGATTGTTTTAGCAGGAACACTGCTTCTCACTCGTACCTCGTTGAGAATCTCAGTAGCTTTCTTTGCCTTTTCTACATCCATGGAGCCGTACGGGATCCATGGGGTTCCTTTGACGTAGTTGTTGTACTCAGCTTTATACTCATTCTTTGATGGAAAAAATAAACATAAGGACGTCAGCGAAAAGAAATATCTACACATTGGAACATAAACAAAATGTGAACCAGCTTGTAAAATCTTGTCTGCTTACGTCACTCTGGATGGCGTTGGCTTTCTTGGCCGTGTCCAGCAGCACGCTGTCGTAAGGCAGGAAGTAGTTGGGGTTGATCTTCCTGTAGCCCGCCATGCTGGCGATTGCCTGGGACTTCTTGGCCAGGGTGACTGATATCATATCCAGTGGTGTGTGGTACTTGGTCTTGATTTTTTCATAGTTCTTCTTATATTCGCGCTGTGGATAAATCGGTGAGATTTGGTTTGAGTATTCGTTTTTCTTTTCTCGCCAATAATGAACTCGATTTGATTGATTTGACCCTGACAACTCACATCACTTTGGATTTTGGCAACATGAACCGAGTGCAAGATCTTGGGGTCGTCATTAATGCTGAGGGCTCCAACCATGTGTCCCCTGTTCTTCTCGTACTCCTTTTTGTACTTAACCTGCAGGGACAAAGCAGAAGCTCGGCAATAAGATGATAATAAAAAAAAAAAATTATGAAACTGAAAACAACAACGCAGACATTTATGAGGGCAGGCACTTACGTCGCTGGCAATGTTTGTGTGAGCACGGGCGGCCAGGATTGGGATGGCGTCACCCTTGATTTCAAACTTCTTTGCTTTGGTTTTCTCCCAGTCGTACTTATAGCAGCTCTGCAACGACAATAAGCGGCCGCTAACGAATCCGAACACTCAATCGGTTTAAAAAGCGATTCGGTTTTAGAGACGGATTTGAATTTTACTCACCTCGCTCAGGTTGTAGGCGTTAACTCTGGACTGGATGAAGAAGGGGTAGTCTGGGGGGAGCGTGTACTTGAACTTTGTTTTCTCAAACTTTTCTTTGTAGTTCAACTGCGAGAGAAAAAGCATTCGATTAAAACCCTCTGTTCTGTTTGGACCAATCGTCCTACGGTTTCCCGTCAGTAGAGGGCAGCAGTATGCTGACTTCGGCTTCTCCGGCTCCTTCCTCCTTGCCAAGGCCCTATCTGATGACAGATTTTATTCTGGGCCAAGTGAATGCTTGTTTCTATTTATACTGCAGAGAAACGGCTCTCCAGTTTCCATGGAGCCCATAGAAAGACATCTGGGCTACACGGATGATTGGATACAGTTAACGGCGATCCGCTTTAGCAGGAGAGTTTTGATCTGAGGCCCCAGCAGATGACTTGAAAACATTTGGTCGCTAATTAAACAGTAAATAAATGTTTTTAAACCAACTTGCAGGTTACATCTCAGTAAATTTGAATATCCATCTCGATAAGAGATGGATTAAATTTACATTTTGATAATAACCTGTGGCCAGCTAATAAACACACCTTTGATAAAAGCCCCAAATTTCTGTATTTTTTCATTACTTTGTTACTGGTCTAATGTTACATTCTAAACATTAATGTAATCTAAATAATGTGTTTCACTTGGTAAATTGAGTGACATAAATAAGTGAACTTTTAAATAGTATTCACATTTATTTAGATGGACCTGTATGTGAAGAGGAGATCGCAACACTGTCCAGGTGGAAGTTTAAATATAATTATTATGCCTTTTAATGTCTTGTTAATTCTGAGACTTTGTTGATCCATCTGAAACATAGTCGGCCCCTTAACATGTAATACAAACAGAAGTTAGACGCACAAGTCTATTTAAAGTGGTCAAACCTAAATATGTAGGCTGAAATATATATTAATATCAGGTTGAATGTAGCTTGGAAAGTTGCACGTCGACCACTCATTTTTGATTACTGAGCACGATGGGGTAGCAAAGTCAGCATTTTCGAACCTGACTGAAATTTGCAGCTGCCAACATGGACAAACAAAATGGCTTCTCTGAGAATATTTTATGGCTAAATGTGACAAAGATGCAGCTGTTTGGCCACAATTTAAAGAAATATGTTCAAAGTAAACAATCACTTTGACTGCCAAAGAAAACGGTCACTATCAAGAACGGTAGCTGCTGAGGGTTTGTACTGGCGCCTCGCACAAAGAAGGAAATTCTGCAGCTTCACTTCTAATCGACAACTAGATGGTTAAAACTTGGACTAGGCTTCAAAGAGGTGCTTATGCCAGAAACCAACCAGTTAAAATGTGGTCATACATCTGCTGCGCAATGCTAGATGCTTGTTAATGATCACAAGCATCTAGCTTGTGATCATTAAATATCGGGTACCGATTGTACCCGATATTTATGTACAATCGGGTTGTACATAAATATTCAAGCCTTTATTTATCAATTTTATCCTGGTTTTTAACAGACATGATGGTTCACCCGTTTGTGGTTTTAAAAAAGCTACTTAAAATGCTATGCTGTACAAATGCCTCACTAAAAACCGTCTCTGCTTTGATATGAGACTGAAATGGTTTCAAATGTCACATACGTCACTTAGCTGCTTGGCGTTGATGCTGGCTTGGACGAGGACTGGCGAATCCACCACTTGTGTAAACTTCACTTTGTCGGGATGTTGCCTGTAGGTTTTCTGAAAACCACCGAAGAAGAAAACGTGTCATGCGTACAACTATAGATACAGACGGAAAGGAATCTTAATGAGAGCTTGAACGTACTTTACTGGAGAAAACTACTTACGTCACTGCACTGCTGAAGCTTCTTCGTAGCCTCGTACTCAGGTGTGACCGTTTGAGGGAAGAAGCATCTCGTTTTTATGTCTTCATATTCCGCTTT
The DNA here is from genome assembly GCF_000485575.1 of Poecilia formosa. Classification (NCBI taxonomy): domain Eukaryota; kingdom Metazoa; phylum Chordata; class Actinopteri; order Cyprinodontiformes; family Poeciliidae; genus Poecilia; species Poecilia formosa. Next base: position 3,823,773 of record NW_006799958.1, on the reverse strand, counting down.
ATATAATTGCTGGGGTGGGGGGAAATATGCAATTAGAAATTGTTGCTTTGAACGAGACAAAAAAAAAAAAATCTTAGCTCAACATAATGATTTCGAGTGTAAAACTCTCCGTTCACACACATACCTCGTTCTTAAATTCCTCAACTTTCTGGCAGTGAACCATGTAGAGGTCTTCATAGCTGCCGATATAATGTCCCTTTACCTCTTTGTCATACTTCTCTTTGTAATGTATCTAGAATGTTACAGTGGACAAATTAATGTATTAAAGAGAAAAAGAGGAATGCTTATTTGATAAACCACCAGGTTCTTACATCAGAGAACTTTTTAAGCACTGAGTCCATCTGAAACTTTGGTGTGTCACAGTAGTTGATGCTGAAACCCCTGGACTTCTCATAGCTGGCCTTATATACTTTCTGTTAAAGGAACGAGAAAAAGAAGACAAAAAACAGCGTTAAATATTGAACAAAAATATGAAAAAAATATGTATATAAAATGGCAACATACATAATTAAAAGATAAGTTAATGTGATTCAGAAACTGGTTAGAAAATAAACTACCTGACTGTTTCAGTGACTTATAAGAGAAAATAACAGTAAATATCAAAAATTTTGCAACATTTTAAACACAAAAGAAAACAAGCACTGGACTATATTTACGATAAAACAAATAAGAAACTGAATAGGACCCACATCACTAAGGATGGTGCCGGCGTATCTGAGCTGTCTCAGGAGCGGATTCTCTGTAGCGGGGAGTGTATTGTAGTCACACTGGGATTTTGTCTTTTCAAACTCTTTCTTGTATTGGACCTAAAAGTAGGAACAGAGACATGTGAGAGAAAACAGACAAGCAGTGAGGTTTCACTTACGCTGCTGATAACGTTGACCAGTTAAACTGAAACTAGCTAAGGCACAGAAAGGTTTTAAACAGCATATAAAATATCCTTCTTTCCATTCTTTCAGGGTAAAGTCGTTCTAATGAGAAGTGTCAGAGTGATTTGAGTTTTCTTTGGTCGGCATTGAGCAAAGTACTATCCCCTCCCCCACATATTGCAGAACACTTTTACCTCGTTTAAAAGAAAGATAAATTCAGCTCCCTGAAAACATTTCAACAGTCATAGAGTGTAAACTAAAATGGTGCCAATTATTGCTGTTTATAAACTACAGTTGGCAAACCCTACCAGAGCAGATAGCATGACTAACCAGATAAAATCATATTACTGTATTAAAAACATCACAACAAACAATATAATACTATTCTACGAAATTTACTGGATATTTTTTCTTGTTTTTGATCAGGCCAATGTACAAGATAAAAAAAAAATAACAGAATCATCAGCTACCATGATTGTAACTACTAATTTATGTGGTTTATTCGTTACTAACATTAATGATAATTGCTACTTTACTGTCTGAAATAAAATCTAGTTAAATCTTGTTTTAAAATTTGGGTTTTACTCAAGTCCATTACTAATTGAAGCAGAAAATGCTGCTTTAATGACATTTCAATCACCGCCACCTTTCTAAAACGATGGTCTAAATCATTTTTTTGCCAAAAGTAATTTTTTTTTCTTTTTCTTTTTTTTATGCATAATTAATCCTTTTAGCAAAAAATGACTCCAGCTATTATTTTAGGAAGGTGACGATATGCAACATGTTCACATTACCAGTGAACAAGCAGAAAGCTGCTTATTGATCTCTCAAAAGCTGAAAACAGTTGAAATGTTGGTCCTGTGGCAGGCTGTAACTGCGGTGAATCGGCATGTGAGAGTTTCTGCATCAGATTGGACTCGGCTGACTCACGCAGTGCTCTGACGGAGAGCTCAACTCAACTCGCTGTCGAGTCTTCCACAAATACAGGAAAAACAATCAGACGCCTTCCTCTGAGCTTACCGCACTAGCAGCAATGCGAGCCTTCTTGCATGCGTCGTACACGGGCGTGTCTGTTTGCATGAAGTAGATTTGGTCTTTGATATTCTCAAACTCTTGAGTGTATTTTCTCTGGAAAATGAAGTTGCACAACAATAAGACACAAGGGAACAAAAGCAGAAATAATGACATTCATCACAGCACTCACGTCGCTGAGATTATCCATTGCCATCCTGGCGATGGCGATGTCAAAGTAAGGCGTCTCACACCACTGACCCCTGACATTTTTATTGTAGTCTTCCTTGTATTTAAGCTGTTGGGGGGAGAGGGGGGACAAGGAATCAGAGTTAATTGTTGCTCTAGAGTAACAATGATGGATCTGTAACAGTGTCGCCACCCGTTCATGCGTTTAATAAAAACACAGGAGGAATCAGAAGAATTTCTGAAGCTATTGTTAGCCTGTCCCTTGCAGCTCAGCGAGGACAGTAATGCTAAAGAGCAGGTGGCCGGTTATTCCTAGCAGCAGCTCAGGGTTGGATGATGTCTGTGTTTCTATAACGGCGCATAACTGCAGACGATTTTATCCGGTTTTGTAGTTGTACAAGTCTTGCACGTAATGCCGAATTGAAAGAAAAATAATAATTTCACCAGTGATTCGTGTTGACTTAGGTATCGATTAATGCCACACATATCAACACCTACACAAATAGTGATTTTTTTCCCCCACATCTAGAGTGGTAAATTGAACTTTTCTTAATGTATGAACTCATTGGATCTCTACATGGTAATAAAACAGTCATTACATATCGTACAGAAAGCCTTTCGCTGTCTCTTTAAATTTGTTATTTGTACACTGTAAATATATTCTCTCTGTCTGGTTAATGCATGCACAGGCATAGCTGAACCTGAGATGAAAGAAGGGATTAATTCATCAACGCTCCTGCCTTTATTATCATTTCCTTAATGGTAGAACGTGATTGGACGGAGTTGTGCTTACGTCACTGCGCTGATGAGCGACTCTCTTGGCCAGCTCCACCTCTGGAGGATCGGGCAAGGACGTGTACTTGGCTTTGCGCTCATCGTGTCCCTTCTTATATTTAATCTGTGGGAGGAAATTTATTAAGAGGGGTTTCATTTAAAGGAATTATTAAAGTTCAATGTTTTTCAAGCAAAAGAAAATGATTGACAAAGATGGATGAAAAATTTATATTTGTAATCCTTTTCATTTGTACATAAATGCTAAGCAAAAAACAAAAACAAAAACAAAAAAAACCATGAAAATTTCCATTTTTGTGTTTGAGGAATTTCGATACAATAAATTTAATGTTCTAAATGTTCATATTAAAACATTAAAAAACTTCCACTAATATTAGTCAGAAATCTCCATGTAACATTTTACATCATATTATATCCATACTGTGCTCCGTTCTGGATATAAAATAGAAACCTATTATAAAGCACTGTGTACATTCACCCAATCAAACGTAAGACGGGGTTCAGTCGCTTCCACAAGGACAACTGATGGGAACGTTGGGGTAAGACGAGGCCAAATTGATATTTTAATATATTTTTTTTATTTGCAGCTTTTGTATTTTAACTTAATTTATTCCCTGAGGTTTGATCATTCAACCTAATTCGGCTTACATCACTGAGGACCTCCTGAGCCTTAGCCACCCTGCGCAACTCAGGGCTGTCGCTGTAAGGGTAGTACATGGTCTTCTCCTCGTCCCAGGCTTCTGTGTAAAGTTTCTGGAAACAAAAAGTTATTTTTAATTACAGAAATAGCAAAACTATATATATATTTAAAAAAGAAAAACATACAAGCAAACAGTAACTCTTGAATTCCTGACTGAATTTACCTTGCTATAGTTAGCGGCGTTCTTCACAGCCAGAACCAGCTCAGGAGCGTCGGGAGGCAGCAGGTACTTGTCCTTCGTCTCATCCCACTTCTGTCTGTACAGAACCTGAAGCAACATTATCAGAGGTCAGTACCAACATTTGATATCCTGCTAATCTGTTTCAAAATGTCTACACGCCGACGTAAGGTTGAGGCTGCTCACCTTGCTGATCAGATCTGACACATGCTTGACGTGGACCACCTCTCTGGCGTCACCGCCGTACAAGCTGGTTGTCCGAGCCTTGTTTCCCTCCATGCGGTATTTCACCTGTCAGCAACAGGCTTTCGTGACTTATTTTGGTGAATATTTCAATTTTTTTTATTATTTCTTTTGTTAGAAATCCAAAACAGCAGTCTTTTTGTTCCCTTAGAGTGCGCGACAGGTGCTAGTGATACCTCACTAAGCTGCTCCTGGGCCTTCCTGATGCGAATCAGTTCAGGGGTGTCAGGGGTGAAAGCGGGAGGCTGCCCTCTGGACAGCTCATAAGCTTGGCGGTATTTATTCTGCCGAGGATACAGAAAGATATCGTCCAGTTTGAAGAAGCAAACAAAAGCAAAATACCAATATAGTTATATCATAAACAAGCTGGTAAAAGTCACGAGCGCCTTACGTGGCTGTACTGATCCAGCATCTTCTGGCTGTGGGCCAGATAGGGAGTCATAAACTTGGAAGTATCGACCTTAGCCTTCCTTCTGACTTTCCTGGTGGGCAAGCCAGACTGCACACGGGAAGAGCAAAAACATTCATTTATTTATCCTCGCAAACAGAGCTGCCGGGAAATGAAAGCGCTCTTTCACACCAAATGAAGCAAAAGGTGGAGATAAACCGATGGAGGAATCCACCGGGGCGAGGTGAGGCTAGCATCCTTCCAAGCTAACAAGCTGTGCTAGCTTGTTAGTTTAGCCATTACCCTATTTACTTACCTTCACTAAAAAAAAAAAAAGAAAAGAAATTCTCACAAAGACTTTATTTAGCATCAGTTATTCCAACATGGATGCCAGTTTGTGTCATTTTAATTAATATGGAAGAAAATCATGCAGGGTGAAGATATAATAACGAGTGTTAAGCGAACACAAAACATTCCTTTAGCCAGTGAGTATGAGTCGCGTGGGGTTTGATAGGAGTTTGCAAAAATGTAGAGACATTTGTTTATTTTGATTTATACAAATTGCAGGAAGTCTCAAAAATAAACTCCCTACTGGTATCCGTCATGTGTTAATGGTTTTAGCTTGAAATGGAGACAAGAAGCATGCGACGAGTCGTCAGGTAGTAATCACAAAAGAATAACAGCTTGATTAAAAAGACCAAAATAAATAAATAAAAGGATGAATTTCTACACATATGAGTTTGGAAAAAATAAAAATAAAGGTCAGATCTGTTGTTTTTTTTCACTACATATTTGTGAATCTTTTGCTTCTCCCTTTTTGTCCATCTTCTTTGCATACTTTTAGTGTGAAGTACACAGAATGCACTGCATCATTAGGTCTGTGGGAGTTTCTTATTCTGCTGGTTGTAGTGTGAAGCCAAACAACATAAACCGCCCTCCATGTTGTTGGGAAGTGAAGAAGTGAGTCCAAGCCTTGTTACTCACAGCGTTAGTTGTTATGAAGAAAAGGCCAAGATTAGGTAAGTAGCCATTTTCTGGCGTAAACAGATCGACACAAATGTCTGATTTGACTTCTGTGTTTGATTGTCTTTCCTCTTTTGTAGAGCAGCACTGTGATAAACCACACTCACGGGAAAAGAGGAAATCATAACCGAATGCCTCCTGATGAAAATTTTAAAAAGTCAAATTTATGTGAGAAACGCTTCAGTTTAAATCATTTTAAAGGAAGCGGTGGGGATCATGAGTAACCGAGGCAACGTTTGATTCTGTAGTAAACAATATGACTGAATGAATGAACCCGATTTAAAGGCTGGATCTGTAAGCATTTAATGTTTGTGGTTATGCTAAAGCGTTAAAACATCGAATTGATTTTGAGGCTTTAACAAGAGATGCCGACAAATGAAAGAGCGTCCTGTGTGTGCACATTTTCTGCATCCATCTAAAAAGTAACCAAAGCCCATAAACAATAAAAAAATAAATAAAAGTAGTATCTAATGATACAAATCATCTTTACAAGTAACATACAAATCCAGCAAGGTTAAACAACACATGCTTGATCAAATTTGACCTTCTGTTTTTGTTCCATTCAGGCATGCAGACAAGCTTTTCCTGCCCTGCTTGAGCTGTTGCACCTTGGGAGGAGGTGTTTTACCTGAGAGGACTTAGATTGCTGCTCAGAGTACGTCGTTGTTGTTGTTGTAATCTGCTCAACATATTACAAACGAAGGACAGACTTTTGGATTCCTCACCAAAACAAGTAACGGGAGAAACAGCAGATCACTTTGTGTGGATTGAGGTTGATTTTTCCCACAGCTCTGGTGTTAAACAACGACTGACACTGGTGTTTTTTTTGTTTGTTTTTTTTTTGTTCTTGAATGCCCTGGAGGATATTATCTGTAGGGGGAATAGCAGGAGATTCTCATCCTGGAAATGCTACAGATGAATAAGAACCCCCGCGGCTGCAAATAAGCTGTGATGTCACTGAGCAGCAATCGACCTGAGCCTCTATTAAGCAGAGGACTAAATGCGTTAATATTGTCTGTGCTATTTAAGCCGTGCTGCTCCCCGTCTTTGATCCCTGAAATAGATTTAGAAACACCAGATGAGAATATTTCTATTTATTTCATTGACCGTTGCCTTTGTTGACCAGTTGCTACAGCAGAGGCAGCAGCCTGCTTAATCCACATTACAGGGTAATAAATATATTTATTTTTCCACACATTTACATTTGAGCTACAGTTCATTTGAGTGCTTTAAAGAAATGAATATCTAACTTGTTTTCAATTGAATTAGCTTAGCTGTAGGTAAGACCTTTGATTTAAGTTGGTTTGATGCAACAAATTGTTGCTTTTGATGGTAAATATGACAACAGAAAAAACCTTAAGCTTAAGGGGGGACTATGTCTTTAAAACCTGGGAATCTTTTTTTTTTTTTTTAATGATGATTTTAGTTATCTAGAAACTCCAGAGTGTTTTCTGTAAAAACAATCATCTGTGTAAATTATGTTCTTTATTAGAAATTAGACAAATTGTAAAAAATATGTAAGAAATAAAGAAAATCCTTGGCCAGATGTGTAAAACACACAACATTCCTCCTCAAATATTGGCTATTTGAAAGAAAGACATTGTGTTTTGAATGTGAAGCACATTTTTGGAGCGCCTTAACCCTAAACTTAGTACAAATTAATCTGATTTAATCTACAGATCAAAACGGCTTCAATAAGTTTGAAGTTTTTATTATTATTTTCCTGTTTTGTGACTCTGCTTTTGACTTTATCTTCAACGAAATCCTTCAAATTTACCATAAGTTGAATCGGACAACCAGAGCTGAGAGAAATAACATCTCAATCGTTTTAATCAACATTTGTAAAAGGCTTAAATATCCAAATCTATCAGACAGGGGAGAACCATAGGCATGGATGAACTCAGACTTTTTTTTTTGTTCCTCAGTGCGTCCATCCCTACTAAGCACAACTTTCACAACAGTAAAGTTAACATGTTGAAGAAGTGCATTGGAGCGTGATTTATAGCTCGTCTCGTTTTGCTGCCCTCGCTCTCTCTCCCTTTACGTCTCCATCTCCTCAACTTCTAAATTTGTCTAAACGCCACTCAGAGATCTCTGCTCTCCGTTTTTTTTTTTCCAGGTCAAAGCAATTTAATGACACTTCTAAGTAATAAAGAAAATAGAATTAAAAGAAACAACAACAAATGACTGAGAAAACTAAGACATAAATTGAATCTTGGCACTTATTATGCCAAAAATAAAATAAAAAATAAAAAGTTACTCTGTAGTTTCTAAAGTAAGCTACGTATTTTTCATCATGTCTCCCAACAGCACTATGTTTCTCCCCATTCTGTAGATTAGACAACAGCCGTCCCACATCCTGCGCAAGACAATGCAACTTTTCTCCACAGTATAGATGAAAGTACTAGTGAAATCAGAGCGTATCGATTTTGCACCTGTCCGTGTGTCCCACCTCCCAAATGATTTGCGTCTTTGCAGCGAAAGACAGCAAATCCGTTTGTTGATGTGTTATATGGGAGTCAAACTGACTGAATGAACAGTGTTTTTGCCCGAGTCGTTTGGGCTCCCCTATAAGACATCAGCAGTACTGTGAATGTAGAATACAAGGTTAACCATAACCCCGTTTCCATTGGAAATTCAGGATTAATTGTTAGCCTTCTGCTTTCACTCTTCCATCAACCACTGTCACGGAGACAACAAACACAACATGAAATGATGCACTGGTATGAGACATGTTGTAGCTACAGGCCTCATTCGCATAACCTGGAGAAAGCACACTAATTCACATTTAAACAAGTAATAAAAAACAAATAAATCCCTTTCAGTATTTACAGATTCAAATCCATGTATTTAAAATCTATGGCTATTGCTGGTTGTTGCTCATGTCGTGCAGCCAAAATATCCACAATTTAGCAAGGAAATAAGTTTCATTTAAGAGTTTAATGCTCCAAAACTGTTGTCTGTTTAAAAAAGAAACTGCATGGCAGCAGGTATGGACACATGGTACACATGAAAATTGCATCTCTAAGTATAACAGTCTAGGTAATCTGGTTGAATCTACAGATCCAGCAAATGATCCACGTGCTTTAATTCAGTAAAAAGGTGAAAAACAATTGGCAATACAGAAAAGAGTCCTGCATGCCAGTTTGTTTTTCTTTTGCTAAGAGGTGAGAAGACATCCACTTACCACCCCCATGATTTCTTCATCTTCCTCATCTCCAAACTCGTCATATTCGTCACCAGTGTCTGCCATTTTGGCAAGTTTTAAAAGCTCTGTACAAAACAGAGACGATACTTTCAGGCATTCGCGGTTTTAACAAGAACAGAAGTATTAATCAGCCCGTTATTCTGGAACATACAACACTCTGCATGTCCCCTACTAACAATAATAAAAATAATAATTAAAAAAAAAATCACTCATGCAAAACTGTTAAACATCCCTCTCTCATCTTAGTTTTTGGGGAAAACAAAAAAAAAGAAAAAAAGAAAAACGCTAGCAGTAAAGTTCTACAGTATTTCCATAGTAAGGAAGCTTCACTTGCCATTCGCAAGGGGCTCAGTCTGATTCCAACTCCGTGATTTGCCACACACCTAAATAAAATGACAAAACGTGTGAAACGTCTCAACAGTAGTGTTTATCAGCACATTCACATCAGGACAGGAAGGTTCAGAAGCTAATTCTGTGTTTTTGGACCCCCCAGTGCATCAAAAGAGCCCCCACCCCCACCCTTCTGCCCCTTGACATGCCACAACACAGCTGAGGGAACGGTGCCTCCTGGCTGAAGGTTGGCGACAGCTGCCCAACGGTGCTTCTGCTATTTGACATGTAAGCTAATGCCAGAGCCTGATTGGCTGACTGTGTTTAGCAAATGGAGATGCAATGCCTTCTGAGGCTGCAGGTTAAATATAGGGCGGCATATTAACTACCTTTTTTAGCGTCTGATTGCCAGATCTCGAGATTTAACTTAAATCTTATCTGTAAAACTAGGAACCATGTGCACCAAAGCCGACGTAGAAGGGGGAAAAACAGAAGAAAAAGAGGCTTCAGCTTGGTTTTAAAAGAGATCAAAGTGGTGAATGCTGCTGGGATTTCAGGTAAATCCAAAGCTGCGTCTGGCCCTGATGTTCCTTCACTTCCTCAAGTTCTTGCTTGTTCCTTCAAAACGTACGAAAGAGCTCTTGCTTCTTAATCCACAGTCAACTCCTTTGGGATTCCAAAGGCCAGTGGGGAAAAAGAAACGGAGACAGTCCAAGCTGATGGAAAGCCATGCAGGTGGTATAAAAAAAACGTGGGATTTTGTAGATTTATCCTTTCCTTTGCTTACCAGTTATGCTTAAGTTTATTGGTCTCCCAAAGCCGCCAAAGCCTTCCCAACCTCCCTCCAGAGAAACGCTGGGCGACAGCACACAGCTGCACTTTCTACCCAGGTTATCATGTGGCTGACGCAGCCAATCAGAGGCCCGACCTCTCGGGTTTCAAAATCTAAATATACCTAAGTGATCATTTCAGAAAGGAGCACCTGTCGAGACGAACACATCAGCGGTACAGTTAACGAGGGAGGCCAGAGGGAGCATGAGCTGTCAAGTCTCAAAAACACAATAGGGTCCCAGTGTGAATGTTTTTTTTTATTTTTTATTTTTTTAACTTCTGTTATTTTCTTTGAAAAGTTCTCCTGAAGCTGAACAAGCTTGGGTAAATGTATGTCTCTAAGTGGAGAGGGCGAACATCAGGGGCCAGGCTGTTATCTGATGAGGTCGCCCATCAGCTGACCCAGAGCTGGCTGCATCCTGTCAATAATCAGGTCAACAAAGTCAGAACTTGGCAAACTTTTTTTCAAGTTTTTAAAAGTTACATATATATATTTTTAAAAGCTAATTCACTGCACAAGTACATAATCTTATCCTCTCGATGGAATTTTCCTTCTTGCTGGGGTACAATTATGCATTTTCCAGGCACATAATGTCATTTTATAGCAAAGGAAATTTGACACCTTGAATTTGGGCCTCTGTCTCTTTAAAAACTCATGCTGTTTCTGAAAGAAACTCAGCCTTCATGAAGTTGTCACAACAAGGCTCCTCTATTAACCCTTTAACCACGTTTTTACCGGCATTGCTCTGAGAAGTAGCTCATATAACGAGCTCAGCTGATGCTCAGTTTGCTAATTGCTGCTGGCTAGTCTGAAGGAGCTGAGTGGAGGGGATATCTAAGAGGTGGAAGCTGAAAAGCGTGGAAACCGCACCTCTGAAGAGCTGTGCCTCGAAGACGGAGCTAGGTCTGCCCAGGTGTTTTGCACAGCTGGATGGTTGCCGTGGGAGATTAAAAGGATTCATAAAAGACTCATGGGGTTGTGTTCCCACACTCTTAGATTTGTGGTCACAACATGACAAAGAGCATTAACACTTTGAATACAAGAACAATTTGTTCCTTTTTAGTTTGCTTTATTTTGAAAGGTGCGAATCTACCACTGGATTGAGTTTAAACTATGGGAAATTTCTAGAAAGCATAAAACTCATTTGTATCTCAGCTACGGCTTTTCTGGGTGTTTCTAGGTCTTACTGTGTCAGAGTGAGTTGGTGTCCGGTTTCCACAGACACCAACTCGCCAAGTCACTCGGTGATTAGAAATGACAGAATGGTTACAAGGAAGAAGTCGCCTAAATCTGCATTCAGGACAATAACTGTAACGTTTATAACAAATGGCATGGTGACAAATTCATCTGACTACATTCCTACGTTTATCTTGTCACCACACACAGAGGACGGTTAAAAAAAAAATCTCCAGAACTCGCTGGAAGAGTCTGCAGCAAAGAGAGAGTCATCTTGAGGTCAGAGAGTGTCCATAATTATTTATGTACACGTTTAATAACTGTGGGTTTTGCTGTTTGTAGAGCATGCATTATAATTAGAGATTTAGTTTTGCTTTTATCATATATGATGAAAAGACTGCGACAGACTGGCGACCTGTCCAGGGTGACCCCGCCTCTCGCCCGGAACGTCAGCTGGAGAGGCACCAGCACCTCCTGACCCCACTGAGGGACAAGGGTGTAAAGGGGATCGATGGATGGACAGACGGACGGACGGACGGAGACGGACAGACGGATAATGAAAAGAGAAAAACTAATATGCTGTGTTTGAGAGCCTTGTTTTAATTAAATATCTGTAGAGAACTGCTAAAACAGCTGTGAAAGAAAATATGATGTTCACTTTTTTTATTAGATCACAAATTATATGTTGTTTTTTTTTTCATTTTTGTTGAATATAAAATATAAGAATTACCATCAATTTTCTCTTGTATAATAAAATGTTGATATTTTTCTTCATTGAGGAACCTGATAAGCAAAACAAACGTTTTCTCTTTTTAACCTAAAAAACTAAGAATTTTTCTAGCATACGTATTTTTTATTATTGTTTTTTTATGTCAGGGGAAAATATATATACGGTATATAAGAGTTATATCGACTTGGCAGATCTGGACAAATTTATTCAGTGGAGCTGAAGTCAAATTGACCCTATAGAGTGTAAATGTTAATGACTCTTATTGTTTGGGTTTTTTGTGTGCCTTAAGGATTCTGGGGATTTAAATAACGTAAGAAACTGGATTTAAAGTAGAAATCATCTGGTCTTTACCATAGAATTGACATAATGTGTAGATTTTCTTTCTTTTTTTTTCTTTTTTCTTTTTACCAAAACTGCATTTAAAAATAATGTGCTTCTTATTTCTGGCATGTCTATATACTCACTCTTTGTCCCAAGAAGAAAAAGAAGGTGGACGGTAGCAGCTGAAAGATTTTTCTCTTTGTTTTGAAAAGAGTCCAGCATCTCAAGAGGAATGCTGCTTCATTACAAAATAAAAAAACAAACTAACCCAGGAGTTCTGATCTCATTTTTAAAAATAACAAAAATGTTTTTAAAGGCTGAGTTAGCCAAATAAGAATTTATGATTTCTTTATCGAATATTTTCTGACGTATCCCATGTGTCCAGTTTTTTTTAAATTTGTATTTACTACGATATAATCCAGGGCAATATAAGAAACAGAAGAACAAAAATGAAAACAATATATGATTACTGGTGTTTACTCCCAACAAAATTCATTATCATATGATAATTGTTGGTTGTTTTATACTTTCAATTTCTGTATTCGTTTACACCATTATTAATGTAATTCTCTAGGCACTCACTCACTAATATGCTGAAATGCGAAGCAATTATTTTAGGGATACAACCGAAAATCTGATTTTCCGATACGATACCCACTTCCTTTTATTTAAAACCTATTCAAATATTTCCTATGAATAGGGATACATCTTTCAAAACTAGACCCAAGTGCAGTATTTAAACTTCTATCCACAAAATCCTAACAAACAAAATACTAGAACTGTCCTTGATTGAACTGTAGATTCAGAAAACTGTTTTAATTTAACTTATGAGTTTCTCCAAGGTTCACTTATTGGTCCCTCACATTTTAACCAAATTCTCATTAACCTTGACAGAAAGCTGGATGTTTTAAAAAGAAAACTAAATATGCAACCTTTTCAGTTTTCCTTTAGTCGAAGCTCAGTGTTATTAAAATCTATTTGCTTCATCATTCTTATTTTAGTTAGATTTTTTAAGCTGTTTTTGTTTTTGTTTTTTTGTTGTTTTTTCTGGTAATATAAACAGTATACAGATTTCAAATGCTAAAGAGCATTGCAGTCATTCAGTGAAAGCTGCAGTAAAACAAACAAGCATCCAGGAGGGAGTTGCATGATGCTTAGTCACTGGAAAAAATGACTGATGACCAGGGACACAACAGCTGCTGTACAGACAACTACAACAGAGATACTGCCAGCAGCCAACCTCAGCTCATCAACATGTACAGAAAACATCCCAGTGAGGTAAGGAGTCTCAAATTAAATCATCTGGTTGGTTACAAAGTGACTCTGTAACGCTGGGATGGTTGTTTTTATTAATAAAGACCCTGTAAGCCAATCGATTATCCAGAAGTTTCTCTTATTCTATCTTCTTTTTAATTCATCTAACAGGCTTTTTACTAGAATTACATCTGAGGCTTGAGACGGCCATGAAAGATGTTGATTTTGTGTCTTTTGAACTATTTGTATGTTCATTTTTGTGCTAAGTGTTTTGGGATCTTTATCATGCTGAAGGAAGTTATGAAGTTAGCAGTTCAACATCATTCCAGGACATTTGGAAGAGAAACGGATCCACAGACTTTCTGTTCACAACGCGTGACAGTAAGAAATGTCTGGGTTCTCATCCAGCCTAGCAGTCAGGGATTAGAAATGGGTCTTTACTTCACGTCTTATTTATGACCCCGTGGAACCGAAAATCAGAGATTTCCAGTTAGAACTCCCTTGAAACTTTGAAACTGAAAAAAGGAAAGCATAATCTAAAAAACAAAACACATCCAGAGGTGTCAAACTCATTTCCACTTTGGGCCACATCAAAATTCTGAATGTTCTTAAAGGGCCGGTTGTGCCAGAATTTGTTGATAAGAGCCATTAAACTGTTAAAATAGGAATAAATAGCTGTTCCTCCAGGAGTTTTTTTTGTGATGGGATGCTAATTTAGGAATATTTGTAAGGAATTTATTTGAGATAATGTATGATGTTACATGTGATTTTACTACTTGACATTAAGTAAGGCTGAGGCAGCAGTCACTTAAACTCAATGTTTTTGACCAATTTTGAGAAACATTTGCAGTAAAAATCAGAAAAAATGTGGGATCTGTTGATTTTGTGTGAATTTTGAGGAAAAACGGGAGGGGCTTATTGATGTACGGTAATTTGGAGCCTAGAGGGCCACATAAAAAGCTACGGCGGGCCAGATATGGCCCCCGTTCCTTGAGTTTGACACATGTACAATATACAGTGTGTACAGTTATTAGGAAGTTGTTTTTTTTACCTACTTCAACTTGAGCTAAAGTAGGCATCTTTACTATAGTAAACCAATGGATGGGTTGGATCAAACTATAGTTTGATCCAACCCATCCATTGGTTCTGTCAAGAGCTGCTCATCTCATCTGCCCATAAAACCTTTAAAACATCAATTTTCAGATTTCCTTGGAACTAATCTGGGTGTTTTCAGTCATCCTGACCTTGCTTATGTCTCTGAGTGCTGAATATCTTGTACTTCTGTTCAGTCCAGGCAGGTTGAAGTTCTGATATACGACAGCATGTTGTTCCTGGGAGCTTCCCATTTGATTCTTCAACACTGTTGACCATTTGTAACAAAACCTTTGCTGGTCATACACTAATATCTTTGAAAATGTCAAGAGTTTCCACAGTTTTCCCTTAGTCTTTAAACCTATAGCTGACAGAAACTGATAATTTTTCACACCTCAATTTAGGGTATTGATCTCCTTGGCCACCGCTCATACATTACACAAACACACACCACCTTACATCCAATAACTAGTAGAAGTTTATGTACAGCTCAGACTTTATTAAAATAAGTCTACTAATTGTGCAACAATGAAGTTATGTTACCAATTATTTGGTTAAAAAAGGAAGTAAATCACAGGTTGAATTAAAAATAAAATCTTAATGAAATAAAAAGTTGAATTTCTTTTAAGTCTTTTTGGATATCTTCACCAGAGATACTGTCTAATTGATATGGGTTTTATGTCTTCTTGGAAACATCCAGGGGTTTATTAGTACATTTCAAAGCTAACGCTAATCTCTTCAACCCTCGTTGTGTGTTCTCATTCTGACCCGATCCCCCTCCTCCTCCTCATGCATGGTTCACTCCGCTCCACTCCTCTGGTTGCTCATCACTCCCTAAAGAGTCAGGAAACATGAGCTCAGGCGACAGTCTGCCCCCTAAAGGGCAAAAAAAAAAAAGGCATAACCCCACAATTAATAGACCGAGATCAGATGCAAAAACCTTAACCCTTAAGAAATAGTTTGGCCTAAAAAAACAAACAAACAAACAAACAAAAAAAACAAAGAAGTTCACCCAAACAGATAAAAACACTTTATTTTAGTGAATTTTCATAGGGACTGACGGTAAGAGGGCATATTGTGACGTTTCACCCTCAATCAAGCAAGTTTCAGTCACCGTTGACCATCATCACTTGAACATTCTGCTGCAGGCACCAAGTTAAAGGAGAATACTGGACTGTAACACACAGGGAGGAGGGGCGATGAAAACCACCACAGCCAGTTTGGAAATACTGCAAGGCCACCGTGGGCTCGACTCATACAGCTGAAGAAAGAAGTCCACCTACAGCTCCAAGTCAGACACTTTGACTTTTTTTTTTTTGTCTGTTTCTGAGAAGGAAAACCGTGCAGGAATTTCACCTTAAATATTCTGTTTCTCTGTGTCCCTCTGGAAAAATAAAAAGTTTCTTTCCTTGATCCGAGTTAAATGTCTTTAGTCAAATAAATTATTACAGGAAAAACACAAGATCCCGCCAACTGTCTGTCCATGTCAGCTTCGAAGGAAATGATGTTGAGGAGAAGGCCGTCCCAACGACCGACCTCGTCGCATCCTTTAGTCTGGAGGCAGACAAAAAAAAGAAAAAGAGAAGAAATAGAACGGGCACGCTTGTAAACAAATTCATGAGGGTCGTCATCATCTCACACGGAGCCGTGACATCATCCACTCAAGACCTTGACACAACCTGGAGGCGACAGAGACGAGCCGGTTAGGATGAGCTTCATTATGAATGTTTTTATGTTTTTTTTCTCCCAGATAAAAACACAATGACAGAGTTCAGAAGATGTTGTTCTCACCCTTCCCCGGTGAGGGCACAACAGGCCTGGATGTGCCACTGGTGGTCTTTGACGGAGGTAAGTTGGAGGCTCTGGGAGATTTCAGCCACAGTCATGCAGCCTTTCACATCCTGCTTGTTCGCAAATATCAACAGACCTGCTTTTCGTAGATCCTGTGAAAGAAAAGGAATTATATTTTTTACTAGTTTCTTTTCTCTTTTTTTCTAAATCACAAAAAAGAACAAACATGCCTCGATAATTCAAAACTAGCAGAAAGGAATCATATTCTTATGTTTTCTTTCTAGCAAAGCAGAAATTAAACAACTTTCAGATGTTAAAACCTCGGAGGGTTTTGTAACTTCCTTTCTTTGTGTTTCGCCATTTAGATACAACACCAAACACAAGATGTTTAAGAAACTTTTTAACCAAATTTGTATTTATAAGCACAAATAAAGCAGAATAAAACTAATAACAAGGTGTACGCACACACATAAAACATAAATTAAAGGCTTAAACATGATTTCAATTTGAACACAGGAGCTCAAACTTCATCACAAGATGAAAATTTGGACTGATGTCAGATAATACTGCTGTTACGGGCGATAATTGATATTTACCAATACCATATGCATTTCCCTATACTTTGTGGACACTGTAAAAGTGACTTCACTACCTACATTACGTATTCAAACGGGAACAAGATGGAAATAAATATTTGGTCCAGTTTTAGTTATCGGATCGACACTGATATGTATAAAAAAAAGACTAACATTGCCTGATACCGATGTTAAAGCCGATATATCGTCTATCCCTCTATAAAACAAATCATAGAACAAAGACCATCCAATATGTATCATGTATTCACCATTATTTGGTTTTTATTGCTTAATCTACAAGTTTCAGCTAATCTCAAAAGCCCAAAGCTGATTCCTTTGTTCTTTTCATTTAACTGAGAAGGATATTCATACTTTTGCTTTACTTTCAACTGCACCTCAGCTGTAGGCGGCAAGTCAGAAAACGTTGCAAGAAAGTATTTCTTCAAGCTTTCAAGGATCTAAACTTATGTTCCTAAAGCATTTTAAGCCTTTCTAGACAAGATTATAGGCACTTAAAGTCAGAAAATAACTAAAAGGAGCCAGCAAAAAAATGAACAAAAACAAACATGACAACATTTAAATGTAACACCAGAGAAGAACATAATCTTTGGTGCTTTCTAATGTACAATAACAGACTCCAGAGATAAGAGCTGATGAGACAGTTCTCACTCTATAACCAGATCTGCTGGGTGTGAGTCACCAACAGTGACTCGGCTCAAATTACAAAGAAAAGCTCCAATCAAAGGAGATTAGGCACAAAACAAACAATAAATACCTCCATGAATATTGTTCTCACCCACCACGGCTGTATCATGTAGCATAAGCTAACAATGACAAGGGTCATGAGTTATTGTTTTCACACACATATATGAGTGTGTGCATGAAGCATCTTCAGTGGAAATGCGTCTAAACCTGCTGATTTATAAACATACATGATGATGACTCACTTCATGTGCCAGCATTCTGCAGAGCTCTTCTTTGGTCACTGAGATCCTCTCTCTGTCTGTGCTGTCAACCACAACGATGACAAACTGGACACAAAGGAGAGACAAACAGTCTATTAATAACAGAACTCTGCATCTTACATTTTCAAGAACAGAGACGCCACATAATCAGTCACACTCTCACTAGCCATCAACATTCGCAGTTATTTAGAAGTTAGTGTGAGAAGCCCCACACACACATCCTTTACACAAATAAAAATTCTTCTCACTGTTATTTTAACTTTTTTTTTTCTCTCATTGCAGACTTTATAAATGCAGGGTATTTTCTGTCCTGCTCAGTCAAGTTCACACTACATGATCTGAGTGTCTCAAAAAGGGTCAAAAAATAAAATTCATCATTTGTTCATGTTCATACATAAGCTAAAATTAATGAGTGGATATTGGAGAATCCAAATAACGCCATTTTGTAATAATGGTTCCTACAACATTACATAAAAGGCTGCCTTTTACGTAATGGTAAAATGGTATTTTCAAAATTTAATTTCCAGCTCTCTTCATGGCATTTTACACATTTGTATACACAATGTTTACGTTTTCTGTTTTATCCATATATTTCACCAGCGACGGAACAACACGATAAACATGTTAGGGTCTAACGCTGCCGTCTGTCCGAGAGACACTTTTTTGATGTTGCTGTCTTATAATAGAGAGTACACTAAATCTGGATTGAACTGATCTACAGCACAAACTGATTACTTTAGAAATTTTTCATACATTTTGTTTGTAAAAAGAAAAAAGCTTTAAGATTTCCTAGTTTAACTGCTTTAAGTCCAGATTAAAGCACAGACTCAAAGATGTGAGAGAAAAAAAAACGGTTAGCAATTTAAGTTTCTGCCACAGCGATAAATTACATCATTTTAATATGACATTAAGAACACAGTTTTTGTTAAATTAGAGGTCTAATTTTCAGATAATAAACAAAAAAGAAATGGGAACTTCATTTTCTATCTCCGTAACTTTTCTAAACTCCACATGAACTCTTTATGTGCACTTCAAAAATACAAAATCTTACCACGTAATTTTCTTCTAGTTTCTAGTGCAAATATTTTAGTACACTTGAAATAAGACAAACTAACTAAAAACTAAGCTTTCAGCAAGGAATGGGTGCTTTTCCAAATACACAATTCCTTAAAATTGATGAAAAAGTCCTAGTTCCAATAGCAGATAAATTAACTTGTAACATGGGAAAAATGTCTTGTTACAAGTGAAGTAATCTGAAAAATGAAACTTTTACTTTTAAGTAACTATGTACTTAAAACAAGACTCTATATCTTGCTGAAAAGTTACTTGTAATTTAGTTTTGTCTTATTTCAAGTGTACTAGGACATTTGGACTAGTAACTAGACCAAAAATACTTGGAAAGATTTTGTGTTTTTGCAGTGTGCCGTTATTTTTTACAGCATTTGACATCAGCTGAATAAATGAATGTTTCTTCAGCTGTAACCTGCAGAGATATGCAGCAAGTAAACTTACTAGAGACGTAATTCAGTCATTTGAATCAGCTGCGTCAAAGCGAGGAGACATGCAAGTACCGAATTTGGTTCTCAAATGTTTCCTTCAGTACAATGACAACCTGCTGCTTCTTCTTTATTTTTTTTTTTGCATAAACAAATTTTAAAAGGTGTTCGTAAATCTAGAGCTCCACTGCAAGCTGAGATAAAGCTTCCCCGAAAAAATACATCAGTACTTAGTGGAAAACAATAATCTAAAAATCTGTGCTTCATTTACATTTTCTGCTTTAGATTACATTTTTTTTCCCCCACAAACGGCAAGATAAAAGCAGCTGGGAACAACAACCACCTCTGTGTTGGTGTAGTACGTATTCCAGGACGACCTCAGAGACTCCTGGCCTCCGATGTCCCACATCAGAAAATGGGTGTTGTTGACCACAATTTCCTCCACGTTGCTTCCAATCGTAGGAGAAGTGTGCACCACCTCATTCATTGAGCTGCAGAATCACCCAAAGAATAACAGTTATCGAACACGAACACCAACGTGTCATATCTCAACAAATAAGCTTCGTATTTACTGAGAAAAAGCATGCATATTTAATGACTTTCATTGTAGCTTACGGTGTTACTTACAACTGGTAAAGAATGGTAGTCTTGCCTGCATTGTCCAGGCCAACAATAATGACTTTGTGCTCTGAAAAGCAGACAGGCAACATATCAAATAATGTGCAAACAACCATGAATTCATAATGTGGGTTTAGCGGCTGGGCATTGGCCACGTGTCTCTTACATAAACTCAGCAGATGAAAGCTGTGTTTTCTGACGTGGAAGCACACTTCCCCATTTTTTTTTTTTTTTTTTTAAGGTTTTGTTGCCCTACATTTGAAAGTAGTTTGAAAGAGGGTCATGAGAGAGGGGGAAGACACGCAGCAAATGTAGTCAGGCCAGGAATCGAACCTGCAACCGCCACCAAGAGGACCAGGGCCTCCATATGTGGGTTGTGCTTTGCCCCTGCGCCACCACAGCACCCACACTTCCCTTTTTGGGTCCTGGCTGAGATTTTGAAAACTGTGAACTCTTTTTAAAGTCACAGATCAATCACAGCAAAACTGCTCATGAGGGGACTGGAGCACAAATATTTACACGCAGATGAAATTATTATGGGGAAAGGTCCAAAGAACAGGTACCATGCTTAAAAAGAGAGAGAGAGAAAGCTTTCTCTGTTGATTAAGTAGCATCTGTTATGGCAAGAATAACAGTAATAATGAAAAAAAGTTCCTACATTTAGATCCTGTGACAAAAAAAAAAGAGGAACAAAAACCAGTTGGTTTTGTTCGTAATTGTCAAATGAGCAGAAACTGGAACATGACGGGAAAAGATAAAAGTCCCCATAAAATTATGATGTTCTCTTACTACACTTTCTGATGCGAGTCATATCTCTGAACTACGAGGCTGATTCAGTCACATTCAAGACCAGGTGGTATTAGATTTCTGTTATCTGCTCTTGATATTTGTGTATTTTTTAGCATATCAAAACAGAATCGTTCACAAACGTAAAATTGAACTTGAGACCTGTGAAAAAAAAAGATTATTTTCAGGAGTGTGGCACTGTGGCACATTTATACTCTTATTATTCACGACATTGTGACACCTGAGCATTTTACTACAGTAATTTGATTAAATTCCCATTACAAAGAATATCTACACAGTGTTTCCTTGCTAATCTACTCAACGGTGTTTCCACCGCTCGCCAACTCAGGTTATTAAATTCTCTCACTTTCAGCTTTGTTCCATGTGCAATAACCATTTGTTTATCTGTCTTTTTCTTGATTTGGTCATTTTCCTGTGCGTTTCTGTTTTTAACCTTTAAAAGACCCTGATTGAATCAAATTGGCTCCATGAAGATTGATAGATTTACTCTACTGAACACAACCTTCATGAACAAGTCAAAATGAAATTATAATGTTTAGGCAATGTTCAATGGCGGTACATTGGTCCTGTCATTCATTCAGGTGTTACTTTGACAGGTACAGCTGGCCCAACAGATTGTATGACTAATCTTTTTTTTTTTTTTTATGGAAACAGCCTTTAGAAGGCTTTTAAGGAATACACTACAGTCAAACTTCTACTGGACGACCTGATTCACTAAGACTCACTAACTTACAGGACCTGCAGCTAAATGCTTGGTATCAGATGCAATGGAAGGTTTGCAGGGATCTAAATCTTTATAAACAGAAGATAAAGGCATGTTTTATTAAACTCTTTGCATGAGTGTAACCCTAGTAATGCTGGCGGGAGGGGAGCTAATGCAGTCCACCAGCGGCCTGCTGTGTTCCTGAAAAACTTTAAAAGTTACAAAAATCTGAAGGTGCATGACCAGGCATCATAATTTGGAAACAGGCAGGTGGAAGGTTTTCACAGTTCAATGCATTAACTGCAAACCTAGCTTAATTGTTTTTGCCTGTCTCTGTGGTGTATACATGAAAAAACCCTATTTAAAATAAACGACACTTAGCCTGGTGGGGAGGCAATTAAAGCCTGGTGGGCCGCCAGGCTTGTCATACACTGGAATCAGCCCTGATATTGTTTTCTAAACAGACTAATACCAATTCAAAAATTTTATTTCTACTGCTTTTACTAATTCACATATGAAAAAAGTCTAAAAACTGCAACGTAAATCTGCTTCATTAGCTCACAAAATTAAAACAACTCACTTGTCATCTTAAGTTACCATTTGATGCAGTAATATAAAGATTCAAACTCTACTTGGTACAGTAAAAATGAGCAAAACTTCACTAAATCTGATTTGTTCAGCCTCCTTGTTCAAATGGGATCCTTATTCCGTTTTACGTCTCTTTGTAAAAGAAATGTGGCATCACTTGTCAAATTAACAGCATCTCATTCACTGGAACTATAAATTCAGTTCAAGTAAATCAGCACTGGATATTTTAGTACAAAACCCCAAAATGTCTCGTGTAAACATTTAAGCCTCCCTTATAGTCACTCAGAAAAATGAAGCTGCAGAGGCTTGAAAAACAACTCTGTGGGGAAGCTTATTTCAGAAAACCTTTGATCAACAAACAGTGTTTTGCTCAGACGAGGTTTGTGCGTACAGCTCGCTGCTCTGCCAGCTAAAGTGCAACTGGAAAAGAGACGGCAAAGAGTAAGAAAGGTCACGCAGGTGTGAAATTCTGCTGCTTGCAAACCGTTTGTATGAAGAAACTGTTAACATCTTTACATGTGGGCTTCATGGGGAGGATGTGAAGTCAACGGTAGCAATGATGAAGATATAACATTTTCAAACCCCTCTTCCATACTCACACAGATTTGAAAAATTTCAAAGCAAAAGAAAGATCCTAGCTATAAGGGTCTTTTTTTTTTTACTGATTCAAATCTTTAATTGTACAAACTAACCAAATACTATGTGGCAAACGTCACAAACACTGTTAAGACACATTTTTACCAAGATTCTCATCGGGATGCTTGTTTTTATTAAGCTTAGTCTAAATTATCTTCTGTCCCTTTAAACATCATATCTGGTACTAAAGCAGTCATTGTAGAGCACACTGGAACATTTCAGGGCTGCTTGGCAATACAAACTGAACAACAAAAGATTTAAATAAACCCTATGGCAGGAACTGATCTACATAAAATACAGAAAAGCTAAGGGATTATCAAGCAACAGCATTTTAGTTTTCATTAAATAATGCACCAGACGCATTAAACAGAGTTAGCTTCTGAAGGCATGTACTGAGAATAGCTGACAGTTTAAAATGGCACGACGGTGAGGGTCCAAATCAATAGATAAATAGTAATCTGTATTATAATAACATACTTCTGATAAGGTGACGAGCCAACAGTGGCAGAGCAAAGTCAATGTGATTCACCCATTGATCTTTACTTGCCCCGGTAATCATCTGCCGTGCACTGTAGAGTGCTCTGTTTGTGTACCCCCTCCTCTCCGCTCATAATGCCGGTGGCATCGGTTCAAACTCAACGGGATTCACGTTACAGGGGGTGTCGAAAAGACCTGTTTACCGATTCAAGCTCTCAAGACGTGGTTTCACTTACCTCCGCTCCCAAAAGCTGGGAGCATAAATAATACAGCACACAGCTAATCAACACCGAGCTAGTTAGGAAACAGTGCTCTTCGACAAATGAAAGCAAAACAGTGGATTTAAATGAGGGTGATTTTCCCCCACACGGTCACTTTAATCGTCATGACAAGAAACATTTCTACATTGTCATGCACATAAAGCTGGCTTCTTGGCTGCTGTGAGGGAACAGACCAGTGGGCCTTCTGCGACCAAAGAGGCCAATTAGCTTCCACGACTTCCCACAATTTCACATCCTCTACCAACCGAGCACTCTTACCTTGGTGATTGAAAAGCCTCCATAGCTTCGTAAATAGTATCCCCATGGCTAACGGTGAAGTTTGTTCGATGCCAGCTTTGGAAATATCGGCTACCACTTAGCTAGCTAGCATTGATGATATGTATTGCTATCAACTTGACCTAGCTAGCTAGCCTGGTAACTACACCGACAAATAGCTGTAAAAGTGTTTAACTACAACCTCCATGGTGGTATCGCCTAATATTACTTGAGAAGTCCCTTTCCAGAAGACATGATATGGAAATATGACGGCTAAGAACGAGAGAACCAAGACGAAAGTGGTAACCAGTATGGCTAAGTGGTTGATATCAGCTGGCTGTTCTGTTGTAAAGTGCGCTGAGCTGTCAAGTTGGCGCATGCGCACTATCACTCAGTTGCAATATAATATAATATAATATAATATAATATAATATAATATAATATAATGTAATATAATATAATATAATAAATATAAAAAGGATAAAACTACCATCCATACAACAGTGCAGTTTATTTCAATACAGTTGTAAAAGGACGATGCACACATACATTCTAATTAGTTTATCACTCTCTCACAACCAGTTTTCATATTTTTATGTTGGTGCTAAAACTATACTATTTGGAAAAAACAAAAACAAAAGATTTTACTCATTTATGACCCATAGAATGAAAATAACCGCTGCATGTTATAATACAAGGCTCAAGAGTATATCATTGTAAGATTATGCTCTATTTTTCCTGTGTTTATTGGCAGTGTACATTTAAATAAATAAGTAAGAAAAAAAAAAACGGAAAATCCATTACATTTAGCATGAAACAGCCTGCAACAGAAGTGAAATTCGGAAAGACATGAAAGTGGTTGATCACAATCCTCTGATTTTCCCTTAAATTGGTTATAAATGGTAATCAGCAGATCAGGTACTGAAAAACAAATTTTTTCTTCATTCGTTAGGCACATAAAAACTTGAAACCAGTCATTTTTCAAGTTGTAAACACATCAATAAATAGCATGTTCTTATAATTTGCTTTTTGTTTGGTAAAAAATCAGATAAAGACTAGCACGTAGTTCATATTATATTGAATTCAAGTCTACCACCTCTATCAAACAGGAAACAGGGAACTTTTTTTTCCTGTTTGGTTAAAGATAGTTACATGTAACTGTTAGTATTGGCTAGCAAAAGTTCTAATGGGTATAGAAAAGTCCTTCCTTTGTTCTGTAGTTTTCCATTTTTATCCAAGGATTTCTAACGGACGTTAAAATAATGTAAAAAGTTACACCTGAAAACAAAGACGACGGTCAGGATCAGCTTCTGCCCGGTGAACATTTTACAGTTATTATAAAACCTTTTAAAAAGAAATATTGATCTGAATTATATGCATTACCTTGAATTAAACCAATGGAATGTAATCAGATTTACCAAAAGTAGAATTTTTAGGTTTCTCTTCTGTCATTTTTGACAATATTTACACATGGAAGCCCTCAATATATCACAAACTAAAATCCACTCTTGTATTTTCATAATCATGCCTGGCTAAACTCAGACAAAAAAACAAAAACAAACTAAATGGACATCATAGCATTCCACTACAGCTACAGTGCCTTACAAAAGCATTCGTGTTACCACCGCACTCCTTAATGTATTGGATTTAAGGTGTTATGTGGTAAACCAACATAAAGTACCAGATCTTTTGGAATGAAAGGAGAATGATACATGCGCTTACATTTTGTTTTGATTGCAGCTTCAATCACGGGATCCAGATCAGGAGGCTGACATTTTTGCCTATTGAAGCTCAGTGAGATTACGTAGAAATAATCTCAGCTGGACTTTGACAGGACCACTTTAACACTAGACACCTAGCATACCTTCTGCATACTCCAATAGTTCTTTATTTCCCCCAAGATTGATGTTTTTTTTTTTTTTTTTTTTTTGCTTCCTCTTTAGCAAAAGAGGAAGCAAGAGGTGGTATATGCCGCCACCACCGTGTTTCATCCCAATTAAAACTTCAGCTGTGAATACTCTTGAAAGACACTGTATATTAAAATAATACACCCATAATTATCCAGACGGGTAAGATAACAAAACGCTACACTTCCGGGTCTTGGTGACCCCTCATTCCTGAGGTTTGGAGCTTTAAACATCTCTGTATTTGCGCAACTTTGCATACGACCGATTGAACAAAAATGGGAGTTCAGGGAAAGTAAAGAAGGGGATTCGGGAAGCTACTGGATGAACTTCGAAGAGGAAAATATATGTAATGTTGTAAACAATTAGCAAAAGACAAGAATTTTTTTGAACAAGTCGAAAACGTTAGCACACAAACGTATTATTAATGGCATATTTTTGCTTTCCTCATGTCTTAAGATACGTTCAAACAAGCACTCAGTTGCTGAGTTGCAGCCGAGTTGCTGTCTGGCACTGGCTTTGCAGCCCCCCACCTACATGCTACAGGGGCAGCCAGATGGCAGGGAAAGTGTAGAAGACCCCACTCTTTCACTTGCTAGTTGATTTAACTTACAAGCTACTTGTGTGACGCATTAAAACAAGCTAAACTTCCACCCTTCGTTTAAAACATAGTTCTTGTGCTACATGTCCACCCTCATATTCACGTCACAGCAAAGGCAGTTGTTTCTTCTTTTTATTATTATTATTAGGTTATAAATGTCCATTTGGCAACAACAACCAAGGTCAAAAGGGGGATATGAGGTACTACACAGACATAAGAGATAGTTCCAGTTCACATGACTGAAGTAGACTCATCAGGTCGCCACCGCCGCCTCAGCGATCGTGTTCGGCGCGGGCGACTATCGGCTCACAGCCTGTGCTTGGCGGAGTCCTGGCTGTAGCCTCCTGGGGATCCGCGGTTGCGGTGAGGCTTGTAAGAGTCCTGGTAGGGGTCTTGGTAGTCCTCCTCCATCAGCGGAGAGTGGTCCCTGCTCTGCTGTGAGCCCGACGACAGGCGGTTGCGGTTCTTCCGGGCCTGCTCGTTGTGATAGTTCTCGTCCGCGGGCATCAGATTGTGGCGCTCGACGGGGGAATGGTCGGTAGTCGTGTGGTTGCTGTTTCGATTCTTTTGGGCCTATTTGAGAGAGAAATATTATGAATGTGCAGTTTGTATGTATGCATACTGCATGAAAAAGCCACTTTCCTCACTGTCTGACTTTAACGCAGACCAAACTTGTCCTGTTTTAGGTTCGCTAGGATAACCAAAATTGCCGAACAAGTGAGAGAAAGAATATCCTTACCTTCCTAAAATGATGGAATAAGTCATTTTTTCCAAAAAGTTTTTATTTTTATTTTTATTTTTTAACTTAAATCATTTTTTTGGGGAAAAAAAAAAGAGATGGCGACCTCCTTTTTTTATTTCCCAAAAATAATTTCTGTAGTCAAAACTTGACTTAGGTCAATATTTTAGGAAGGTGACGAAATATATGCTTAGTACTTGGTAGAAATATCCTTTAAAAAGGCAGATGTTTGGGTATTCTTCCACAAACTTCTCTTCGCTTGAGTTTTGACCAATTGTCTTTATTTCATGGTATTCTTCAATTAAGTTCTTTGACGCCCTCACATTTTCACCACGTGTCTTCAGTATGATTGTTTGAATAGATGAAGGTTGCACCATCTTGAAATTGTAATCAAGTCGAAACCAGACTCAGTGAGGTCCACTATTCTCTTCCTGATTGTTTTCTTTCCCTTATGATGTCACACCAGGAAGCAGTGTGTTTTAAATAAATCCCCAGCTGTGTCTCCATTTAACTCCAATGTTGTGAGTCAGATCCTTACAAAGCCGCGACATTTGAAGGAAGATTGTGAAGCAATGAAAACAAGACTAGAGAGGACTGTTGCATGAAACAAAGCATTCAATCTTATCCCAAAGAAAACTGTGAAAAGAATAAAATAATTTCTAGATGGTTTAACTTCTAAAATCAGAGGCACACGCAAAGCAGAACAGACTGAAAGTAGAGCGGGTCTTAGTAAGAGTAGCTGGATATCTGCCAGTGTTGTAAGTCAAATTCCAATCTGACGTGAAGAGATCCGGAAAATGTTGCCGGATGACTTGAAGCCAAACATGCATTCCTTAAACGTGAAAACAAAGGCCTGTGACTCACAGAGCACAAAAAAGAAAAACAATAACTTTTGGTTGAATGGAAAAAAAACAAAAAAAAAAGTGTCTGATGTGATGATTTGAAACGTGTGGCTAACAAATCAAAACACACAGCGAGTCTGGTAAAGAACTCTAAACATCAATTCAAAAACTTTTATAAGTAGCAAAAGAAACTTAAGTAACAGAAGGGAAAATTTCGGGTCCATAGCAGATTCCTTGGTTTGCTGTTGCAGGAAGCAACATGAAACTTTCTGCAGCGTTTGTATCATGATGAGCATCATATGAGGAGTGGCTGGTAGGCGGAGCCAAAAACCAATCCTCTACCTCGCAAAGGTATTCACACCTCTTAACCTTTTCCATATTTTCGTCTTTTTGCAATGACAAACATCAGTGTATTTCACTAAAATTTTTGAGGCAAATAACAATGGCCTGACTGTGTCTGCAAAGTGCGATGCACATCGTGTTTCCATCACGAGGCTCAAGAAACAAACCGGGCATGTCAGGGAGAAAGCTGTGGAGAAGTTTAAAGGAGGGTTATCACAATATCACAAACTCTGACCTTTTTCACCAGGCACAGTTTACATCATCAAAAGAAAGATAGCAGCAAAGAAGTAGACAACAGACTTGTGGGAGGTATATTGCATGGATGTATTCCCTGAGCATGGAGAGGTTAGAACTGATTGCAGTGCTATTCTTTTAAAGAAACATGGACAAAAATCTTAGTCTTGTGGATACATCCAAAGACCTGTGGCTTTAACTCAAGTGAAAGGTTATTCCACAAAGTATTGATTTGAATGCACTCAATACTTCTCAGATTTTTCTTAGAAAAGAATAAAAATACAAAAAAATCAGGCGCCATGTTCCTTTTACTTCACGATTATGCTCCACTTTGTGTTGCACTTTCACAGAAAACACCAACAAAAAACACTGAAGTTTATGTTTGTGGCAAGACTTGAAAAAAATTAAGGTATATGAAAACATTTTTCAAAGCTTTAAAAGACACGGGTGAATAATAAAGTGTTTGATCTGAGTTTTATGGTTAAGCTTGATATGAATGGTTTGATATTTTGACGGGTCAAAATGGCAAAAAAAAAAGAAGATAACTACAAAACTTTGAAGAACAGTTCAATATTCAATTACATGTAAAGAAAGGTGAAAATGAATTGAAAATAAACGAACGAAAACAAGCAAACAGAACCCAACTCTGTGTTCACCTGGATGGCAGCCGGATACGGGGAGAGAGCAGTGGAGCCCAGATTGCGTCCCAGCAGGGGGTTGAGCGGCGTGCTAAGTGAAGTGTGAGTAGCGCGCCAGTACGCCTCCAGGTATTCAGACAGGTGTTCGCAGGCATCTTCAAGCTGGTTCTCATCCAAAATGATGTCAAACATCTCCTGGGATTGGGGAGGGGAAAAAAGGGGGAAGGAGAGCCGGGAAAAGTTACTGGAGTTTGCAAATTTCGTCACTCGTGGCTGCAGAGATAAAACTAATAACAGCATTGGAGAGTGCTTAAAGTTTACTCACAGATGGACACTGGGCTAGTTTTTCTGCTGCAACAAGCTGCACGTTCAAGTGTTTGCTTTGGGACTTCCCTCGTGATTTGATCAGACGCTGCAAGACCTGTCAACACATTTAAAGGCAGAGAACTCAGTTAAATGTCTCCAAATATGGAGTACGTACAGCTATAAAAAATTCATGCTTGTCATTAGAATACTGTTTTTTTTTCTTAGTAATTTTTATGCCTTTCAAAAGTATTAACACTTTTTGAACTTTTCCACGTTTTGTCACATTCCAACCAAAAACTTTGATCAGTTTGATCAAGGATTTTATGTGTTAAGCTAATGCAGAGTAACACATACGCTTGAATTGGAAACAGCATTTTCAAAATGTCCACCACTAATCAGAACTAAGCAAACCTCTACCACATGATGAAATAAGATGGTAAAATTGTATAGTAATGTTAGTGTCAGTAGGTTGTGTTGATGACTTTAGTTCACAATAGAAAATTAGGTTATTCGCGTAAGATTAGCATATCAGCTGCTATGTGTTAGCATATCAGCTGCTATGTGTTAGCATATCAGCTGCTATGTGGATAGCAAAAGCTAGCTAGCCACGTACACACAAAACTACAAAACATTTCAAAAGTGTGGCATGCATTTGAATTTAGTTGCCTTTATCTTGTTACCCCTAAATAAAACTCTATGTATCCGATTGGCTACAAATTACTCTGAACACTATCCCCATAACGAAGCATGGTGGTGGCAGCATCAGGCTGTGGAGATTTTAAAAAATTAAATAAATAAATCTGAGAACTGTTAGGTCGTAGTTTGTGTTTTGTTTTACTCTGTGTCGGTTTGTCGCGTAAAACACCAAATAATATCTGCCGGTTTTAACTTAAATATAAAAAAGTTGAAGTGCTCTTAACTCCAAGGCAGTGAACTTTTACATATTTTGCTTTCAGCCTTACCTTAGGAGATGACACCTTAACATGGACAATAATGGGAGCTAATGAGGTCTTGATAAGCTGTGCTGGGTGATTAATGGTGTCTGCATCCAACACCACCAGCTGTAGCGATCTGGCCAACTCAAAGATCCTTTCTATTTCACTCTGGACCTCAGCTGCAAGAAAACAAAGACACACAGCAGGGCGACTGTGAACAAGCAGCTGCATGAGACTGAACGCGAGACTTTAATCTGCTCACACGCACACGAGACATGCACATCATTGAGTGAGACAGTTCCTGTAGCTTTACCGAGGCTGGAGCGGGTGTTGGACCTCTCAATGATGGCTCGTTTACTGGGGTTGTTAAGTACTGACCTCTTGGCCAACGATATATCGGCGGTGACCCTAGTGATGGATATCCTGCAACGAGGCATACACATGAGTGAGCACTGGCAGCCTGGCGGCGGCCTAACGAGGGACAGTTTGTTAACGCTGGCCGCTCACCTTCCATCGAACCTGTGCTTCAGGAAGTCAAACAGCGCTTTCTGCATCATATCCGTCACCTACAGCCACGAGTCAGAGAGACGGAAGAGGAAGTAGTGAAAAGACTGAAAGAGAAAACGGCCGTGGTGTTCAATACTGCCAGACCTTACAGGTTTCTTCTGTCCTGACATTTTTTTGTCATGCAAAAATTTTAGATTGTCGAACAAGCTTTCACGTCAGAGATAAGTTTTCAAATGAGGATTTTATTAACCCTCTAAGTACGCAAAGTTATCTGACGTCGTCAAAGAGCAACCTATGAATGATACCCAGTGGGTAATGAAATAAAGACTTGAAATAAAATATTCTGCCAACCTATGAATCGAAAGGGAAACATTTTGAAAGTCCCACTGGTGGTAGTAAAACGTCCAAGGTTGCTATGTTTCTTCAGTACTAGGATGACTTGATGTAGTCATGAACTTTACTCTCTACCAGACAACTGGGAAAGAGAATGCCAGATTCAGATCACTTGTTAATCCAAAGCACACATGGAAGTCCCTCTCTAAATGGATGCACACAAATATTTTTGACTAGCCTCGCATGTATATCAAACGAGGATGATGTGACTTCACCCAAAAAGTCCGTTCATGCTTAAAAATGCCTCCAATGTGGCTGAATTAAAACTAAAGTGAGCCAAAAATTCCCTCACAATGATGTAAAACATTAATGGAGTGTTATAAGCTAACTCTTAAAAAGGGTCTGGTTGTTTTGGATACCCTTTTACGCCCCCCCAAAAAACAAAACATAATTTGCTTTCTGTATTTACTCTGGTCATGTTTGTCTGATTGCAATGTATGAAATCATCTGACATATTTTAGAAGGGACAAAAATCGCAACAGACGAAACATTTCAATGCCTTCTCATAGAGCAAGAAATCGTTACACAGTAATGTCTATAAAAGCTCAAAATACTCATGCTACCACACATGTACTATGTTAAAATGCAGCAGAAAATGGACAGAAGGATCCTATTACTCCTTGCAGCGCACTTCCCAGTGAACCAGATCTTTGCATTACACACTCCACTGAGCCGGAGCCTCCGATATGGAAAGCGTTTTGAAGAAACTGCAGCAAGGGCACCATACAGGTGAGTAACTGGAGCAGTAACACTGCAACTTTTAATTTAACCTTTGCTGACGGATATAAGTGCCGTTTGACGGCGTGGTTTGGATTAAAACCTCAAACTCAAGGTTAAATAATCGACAATCAAATGGAGGAAAAAGAACCACAGAGAAGCTCTACTGGTGGCAGGTTCTTCCAAATGCTAACGCTTCATTTAGAGTTTAAAAGATAGCGGTAGACAGCTAAGTAATGTAATTAAGAATGAGACGAGTCCGTTGAGTATTAAACATATTTTCATTTACATTAAAACAGCTTGGTTATTCTATTGAGACTGAGGTTTTGTAGAATGGATTGAAACAACTGGTTGAACATTACGACCCAGTTTGTCGGGTTAGAGTAGAGAGCAGTTCGGTCTCTTCAGAGTCCGCCATTTTGAACCACGCAGCCTAATCAGAACTAACCACCAATAAGATGATAAAACAGTGCTGCTAGTAGGTTGTGTTAATGAACTTTAGTTCACACTAGAACCTCAGTTTATTCACTTACGATTAGCGTATTAGCTGCTACGTAGCTAGCGGAAGCTAGCTAGCTATGTTCACACTTTCACATAAAACACAGTTTTCAAGAAAAAGTAAGAACATTTTGTTTGGTTGATTAAGTGGCCATACACACATTTCCTTACTTTCTTGAAATGTTTGTCGTAAAAGAAACTGTGTGATATAGAGAAAGAAAAACTAAAGGGCAACTCAGATAAATAGTGAAATAAAGATATATGTTTTTGTACCAGAGAATTACCCCTAAACATAAAAAATAAGCTTTCTGGTGTGTGTGTGTGTGTGTGTGTGTGTGATATGTGAATCAAAGCAGACAACACTGTTTCTGCCTTTGCCAAATCTTTAATTTGAATAAGTCAAATAAGCTCGATTTCATTGTGTCTTGATGTTGTTTGTGATGGAGCATGGAGCACTTGCATGTGCGCTGACTGACAGTGTAGCTGCACATCTGTACTTTTATTAGATTGCTTGTGATCCTGCAGCTCTTATGTCCTCAGAGAAGAGTTTACAGCCACAGAAGGTCAACTGTATCATTTTAACAGGAGGCTGACGCACCACACAAATCTCCTTTTCACCGTCACCTACTCAACCAGCAAAAATAACAGCTACAGCAACAAATCCACGTTTTGTCTGCTCTACCTTTGCTTCAGGGAAACAAAACCAACAGCAACAGACGCCCGGCGTGAAAAGGATTTAGGATTTTTTAATGTTTTTTGTTTCTTTTTCGCCGTCCCACACACTTCATTTCAAAGCGCGGTTCACATTATTCTGTGTTTCTAATTTCGATCCGTGCTCCACTTTTTCAGACTGATGCGGTTTACCCAGAAGGTTGTTGCCAAGGCAACGCCGGGACGGGAGGCGAGGAGCGTGATTCCATGACAACTGACTTCAGCGCCCCCCGTCACCTTTCTGGGTTTGCATTTCCGACCGATAATAAGTGAGGAGATTTGATTTTTAATGTCGTGTTTGTGAGAGCCGACGAACAAAAAGTCATCACTGCACGCAGCGGCGTAGAGTTACACTGTTTGAGAGGAAAACTGGTTGAGAAATAAAAGTACTCCAGTTTATGATGTGAGAATTACCAATAAAAAAGAAAAGAAAGAGGTTGAGACTTGCCTCGTAGCCTTTCAGGGACGGACCTACCAGGACCACCGGCCTCATGGACGGAACCACGTCGTACGGCGGGACGTGTTCAGCCTGGAGAGGTGACAGCACACACAGCTACAGTCACATCGCATGAGTGTCACTCAAGCTTTCCAACTCACTCTCCAATATGTTTAGCAGCAAGTGGCTGTTTTATGTATCGCTCCACTGAAACCAAACAATTGGGAGGAATGTTGACGTTGATTTAGTTTCAGCATAAAGCCTCGTAAAAGTCAGTCAACTCAAAAACATTTTCCTTAGATATATTCATGGCTCAGTCAACCTCCAAAGCTCAAAGTTC
Organism: Poecilia formosa; assembly: GCF_000485575.1. NCBI lineage: Eukaryota > Metazoa > Chordata > Actinopteri > Cyprinodontiformes > Poeciliidae > Poecilia > Poecilia formosa. The sequence goes on along the minus strand of NW_006799958.1, from coordinate 3,790,102 downwards.
AATTTAAAACTAAATATTAAATAACGAGATTAAAAATTATTATAAATATGTAGGAGTTATCCATCCAGTCTGACTGAATTGGAGCTACTTTGTGAAAAAGAATTTGCAAAGTCGTCAGTCTCCAGATCTGAAAACCTAGAATATAGAGCCATAATACAACCGCAGCGATCGGCGAATTATTCACTCTGGATAGATTTTCAATGTGCATTTTTCTTTTAGAATTTGTGCAAAAATGTTAAAACAGTGTATTATTCCCCCTACCACCACCTTATTTACAGATATGCATAACTATGTGTTTGTATATTGCTTAAAATCCAACTAGAACACAAGTTCACTTATAACATATTCTTGGGAAAAAAGCACACAATTTCAGAGGGGAGTTTTCATGTTTCCTCTGTGCGTGTGTGTTTTTTCTCTAGACCTTGGTTTTCTCCTATAGTCCAAAAACATGCAACATACGTGCTGCCCTTAAATAAGAGTGTGTGTGTTCACGGCTATTTGGTCTGGCAACCTGACCTTCCAGTTATTAAGCATAAAGTTATGATTAAGAAGGTAACAAACACATTGAAGGCTGTTAGGTGGAACTACATAATTATTATTTTGTTTATATAACAGAAATGTTTAGGAAATCAATCACACTTACCACTTTTTGTTTTTGCTTTCCTGAAATTAAAAGTGGCAAAAGAAAATGCAATGAAGTGCACTGCAAAAATTTCTTCATTGTAGTCATAAGAAAAAAAGGAACACAATCAAAGCAATACAGAGGCAATAAAATTCAGTTTTGAAAAGATAATGATCTTTTCTCCCCCTCAAAATCAATAGAGTATGTATGGGAGTCACCTGCTGAGTTTGGGTTTGGTTTGAACGTCCCTGACACCATTTCTCCCAGACTGGAGGAGGAATTTGCACTGGATTTGCTGCTGCAGTGATTAAAGTAAAGAGGAAAGAGCAAAGAATCTGATAAATCTGAAGTTCTGTGTTGCATCTGTTAAAAAAACAAACAAACAATGCAATTAGGGCGCATTTAAATCATACAAAGAAATCTCAACTTAATGTACCCACGTTTAATTCTACATGGAAATTGAAATAAATAAAAAAAAAACAGGCAAAATGAAAGTGTTCAATCAATGTGAAACGTCATTGTAAAGACTGGTAAATAAATAATATACATAACTAAATAAAAATAAAGATTAGATTAATCACCGCATGAGTCAACAGTCCTGGCTGTTCACGGCTGAACACCGGGGGAGTTCATTAAGCGAACCGAACTCTATTTTTTGCAACAAAAGACTCACAAAAGCAAAACGGTCTGAGCTGCCAGGTCTTTAATCTGGCAGCGTCGTCTCAGCATCACTAATCATCTTGTTGGTGAAAACCCAACAGTCCCATCTGATGGAAAATTTTGCGATGGCTGCAGTCCAGAAACACCTCGGCGAGGCTGGACCACACGGCGCAGCCTGGCGGCTGTCCAGCCGACTTCTTCCTTATGTGTTTGTTTCACTGCCAGCCTGGGCTGCTCGTCCCCGAAGTGTTTCTCTCCTAAACACAAACCCACAACACCCTGCCCTTCCTTCAGACTCTCCGTACCCCTGGTAGCGCAGCATACTACTGTGAAAATTATTCAAGTGTGGGAGAAAAATGGACGTATGTTTTCCATATTTCCAAGTTAGCCACTTGAATTTAAGGATGACGGCCATATTCTTCAAGATGGCTGCCGTTTTTGAGCCTTTGAAACCGATTATTAATGTCACCTATTTCCCATTTTCATGTCTTGGTTGTCCTAATGGTTAGCATTAGCTTCAGCTAACATTTTTTATTACGTGCTTAGCAGTTTAGTGTCAGCTGAGCTAAGATTTTAGTTTAGTGAACCTAACTTTTCGGTTAGCAATAACTAGCTATTGGTGATTTTAGTTTATTGCAACCATGGTGGCCATTTTGAAAAATGTAAACCAGAAAATATGACTTCTATCATTCAAAACATGTAGGCTAAAAACAAATACATTCGTCTAATTGGTGATTTAGTGCAAAAGTTAATTTTAATATAATAACCGTCTTGAAAAGTCAAATGATTATCAGTAAATATGATTTTTATGGGTCCAGTTTGACACCAGGTGTATTCATCTGTGATAAATAGTGGCAAAATAAACTTTCTTTAATGAACATGGCAGACATCTTGAAATTTGGAGTAGCTAATAATTATTTTTTTCAAAACAGCAAGCTCTAGGAAACATCTGTGCCAAAATTGGTTCTTTTTTGCTGAAATGCTCAATCATCTGCTGCAGTAATTGCTACCTGTCGACCTTTAGGTCATCTGCTGCCACTCCTGACGTCTCCACCCGTCCGATGCTCACCTGTGGAAGCGTCCTCGCTTCTGCTCCTGCTGCAGCCGGATGTTTTCCAGCTTCAGCGGGCTGGGAATGAAGCCGATGTCGCAGCCTTCTTTCACCAGGCGGCCGATCCACCAGTCGTTGTTGTACTTCTGCGAAACAAAAGGGGGAAAATAAGCTGGAAAAAAACACAAAACTTTCAAGATTATGTTTCAGTTTTCATTCAGAGAAAGAGAAAGAGGTATATACACCTTTATTTACATTAAAAAAAGAGAGGAAAATTGAACAAAACTTAATTTTTTTAAATGAAAATACAATATTTGGGTCCATTTGGGTCTAGCTGATAGCTGCATCATTGTCAAATTGCCTCTAGATGATTGAAACTTTCTAGCTTTCTCAGTGTTTAAAGCCTTTTGTTGTTGTTTTATGATCTGACGCTGTTTTAAACACCTCCACAGCTTTATCCATGAGCTTTCTGTGCGTTTCTATGTCCTCCTAATGCTGTTTGTTTCTACTATTCTCCTCACATTTGACAATTGTGAATTTTTTTTGTTAGCATATTACATGACATCCAGATAAAATGTAGTTCACTGGATATGAACACTCCTGCAAGACAGTGAAATTTGGATTTCAGTCCCATATTTTTTAGAATTGGGCGTACTACGGTGTTTTTGTGCAAGGAGGAAAAAACGCAGGTGTTCAAATATCCATATCCTTATTTTATGAACATAGCAGCTTTAATAAAAGCCTTGCACAAAACTCATAACCAAACAATTATAAAAGTACTGTTTGGTTGAAAACGTTACAGTTTGGAACAAGTTCAGCGGTCCGCAGGTGAAGCGATAAACTGCGCGTATCGTGAACCTCTTTGATGTGGAGGAAGTCCTTGGCGTCAAACGTGACGGCGCTGCCGGGGACAGGAACGTCCTCCTCCAGCGCTCCGCAGTAGCTCACATTGGTCCTCACGGCAAATGCCACTGCTTTACTCTGTAAAAGGAAATAAAAGTTAATTATCGTCAAATTTGGCTCTCTTTCCAAGGCCAGAAAGCTTGTTTAACACAGAAATAAATCACAGTTTGTAATAACTGCTGTTGTTTAGACTTCTTTGGGTGAGTGTGACTGAAACTGATTTTGCAGGAACACAATGACTTTTTAAAATCATTTAATTAAAACAGGACTGAATCCTGAAGTCACTGAATTCATCCAAAACATTTTAAATTTGAATTTCATACAAACTAAAGGCATAGAGGGGACACGTTCTCCATCTCTTCTTCTAAAACTGTAAAAGTCTGAACATTTGTAAGGATCTACCAGACCTGCTGCCCCGGCCTGCAGGAGTTTCATATAAAACTTGATTGCCTTGTGAAAAATCCCCATTGAAACTAACCTTTGCCCTCTCGAGCTGAACGGTGGCCTGCTGCTCCCTCTCCTGTCGGCCGCCCTCCTTCTCCTCCTCCAGGGACACGTCTGAGTCAGACGGTCGGCTTGTGTAGGAATCAGCTGAGCCCTGCAGAGCAAGCAGGGAAAGAAAGTAACACCCACCTGTAACTAGACGCATTCAGAGGTAAATAATAAATAATAATAATAATAACAGTGTACGAGCACTATAAAAGTGATGCAGATTGACCTAGAGAAGGTAAGTATTGTGCAGCTGTGACAAAAGTGTTCGCCTGCAAACAGACGCATGACCCGACAAGAACCTGTTAATGAAATGAGCGCAGAGACAGAGCAATGAGTGGGAGTGTTGGTGTGTTTGTCGTTTTTCATGGCTGGTTTGTGTTATTTCTCCTGTGGGATCAGAAGAAGACGGATGATAAATCGTCTGAACTGAAAGATTCAGACACTTTTATTTTTCTGAACATAAAATCCCCTCCGCCAAGGGAATTATTATTTTTTTTTTTTTGCTTTATAGAGTAA
>NW_006799958.1:3754352-3785848 GCF_000485575.1 Poecilia formosa | reverse complement strand
TAACTATGTTCACAATGTCTACAAGCATCTCTAAATCAAACATGCTTCATCCGATTTGCAGTAGACTTCATGTGATCATCTCTGGTGAAGCTCTAAAGAGCCCAAGAGCATTATATTACTACTTGACTTTCCTGCGCTCCTTAGGTTAATCAAACAGCTGTGTCTCCTTGTGATATCAGCCGATCTGCACCAGATTTTTGTGCATTTTCTGGGAGTAATGTCGAACATGACAGAGTGACTATCTCAAGGGTGGGTTCAGCAGCTCCGTGAGAGTGAGGCGGTGGCTGGGGGAGGCGGTTGATGGGTGGAGGTGGTGCTGAGGGGAGGCGGTGGCGGGGGGAGGCAGTGCTGTGGGGAGGCGGTGGCTGGAACATCCGCGGTGGCTAGGCCTGAGCGGCGCTTGGCTGCGAGGGCCGCTTGAGGCTCCGCGGAGCTTTAATTAAAGTTACTTCTGTGTGAAATCCAATTACACAGAGACGATCACTGAACAGACATTTTCAAATTCAAATTTCTTAAAAGGGTGGATTTCTGAAGTCTAGAATTACCAAAACTATTTCTGTTTGATAAACACCAGAATAGGTGGCTGTTTTGTCAGACTGTGACTCCCATACACACATTTACTTGTTGTTCCAACCCATGTTTGCCTGTTTACGCCCCGTCGATCAGCCTGACCTCCAACTAAACCACATGAATCTGTTCCTGTCGGCTTTGTACCTCTGTTTTGTGGTCGTTCTGAAAAGGGACTTATGCCCCACACTTTGTATTACACCAGACTGGTCAAAGCTCAGGCGGCCCCGACTCAGTGCTGATGTCTGACTGGACCCTGTAGCACCTTGAGTTTTGAAGATGAATTAGGCTAAGTTACAGCTAAAGTATTTCTACACCTCAAACTGTCCCCATCATAAACTTTACTGTATTTTATCAGGATCGTATATGACTGACTGTCACAAAGTAACCTGCAGTTATGAAGTGGAAGAAAAAGGAAACATAGTTTTCAACATTTTTTATGAACAAAAAGCTAAAATCTCATCCTTTTCTTTACAAAAGACTTCAAGCTCAGGTGGAGTCTGTGAAAATGAACTCTGACCTGCTCAGAGGCACAATTTCTGTTTTCTATCAGCTTAAAAAAAAGAAAAAATATCTTTTAATAAATACCACAGTAGTAGTACAGCATTAACAGAATTGCTTGAAAAAAAAAACCCATAGATGAATAAATTTGTCAAAACATTCAAGGTTTTTAATCATTCACCAAATGCATTTTGTCATGATTTGTGGGTTGGTGAGGTGAGGGAAGACGCAGCCAGACCCAGGACGAAGGTGATGAAGATTGTTTTAATGATGAAATAATCCAAAAGAACAGAATACAAACAAGTTGCACAGGGAGCAACGGGGAAGGCAGAGATGTACAGGATCCGACAAGAGACAAAGACAACAGGTGAGACTAAATACACTGGAAGGGTAATCAAAGAAACGAGACACAGCTGGGAACAATCAACAGGGAAGACAGAGACTCAGGCTAATAAACACAAAACAGATCACAACACATTTTCTCAGCAAGAGCCAGTAAAAATAAGGCAGGTATGCTAAAACCACCAAAGATTGTCAAATGACGATATTAAACAAATATAAAATAAATAAATAAAAATAGCAGAATGTTGGATTTTACATCTGGACAAATCTGCGCACAGAGGAAACCTCTCCTCCAGCAGAAACAAGCTTCTTACCAGATAATGTTTAACATCAGGTGGATAATCATGCTCCTCAGAATAGCCTGGTTTTTCTTCCTAACTAGATTTTCTGAACTACCACCATTATATCTAAGAGTCTGACTACAGAACAATGAGGCGGGGATGTGTGCCTCTATTTATAGCATTTATAGCCTCTACTTACAGCAAATGTTTACAGTCAGAGCCTTATCCAGGTAAAAAGTGCTCTGAAATTCTACTATAAAGCTAATTCGAACTTCGTACAGCATCCTCTCGGCTTGAGTTGTTGAAGTTTAGCAGGGGCGCACAAAGCCCAAGTGCCAGATTAATACGAGCACCGTAGACATTTTCTGGATCCTTTTTTCCCATTTTTCCAGCTCTTTACTCACATGTGTGAACAGTGTCTCTGCAACGCCTGCTGTTTGAGTTTAGAAATGAAACAAATTCAGTTTTGAGGACGCCTCTGTGACGAAAACCCCAAGTTAGTAAAATGACCACTCATTACAGACTCGAATACACATTTTTTCCTATAGCTGTTACGTGCTGACCTATATTTTTTTTTTTTGCTTGATTTATTCACACAGCAAAAAGAAGAAAAAGAAAAAAAAAAGTAGATGTTTACCCCATGAGATAAGAGAAATAAGAGTTTCCCACAGAGCAAACTGGATAAAAACACAGCCTTGTAGTGAACATCAAGCAAAATACACCTATACAGACAGGAAAAAGAGGAATCAGCCAGAGAAAACATGAATCATGAGGGACGTTTTTCACTGATCCGGTTGTCTTATCTGTTTCTAAGATTGGCTGGGTTGCTGCTGCTGCTGCTTTGTGACAGAAAATCTGTACTTCACACTACAGCTGAATAATTACCGGATTAGCATAAACACTGAGCAGTTTCTTCACAGCCAGAAGAACAACTAGATCCTGTTCTAAGCTACAGAAAGTCTCTTGGATCCAAATTTGTACTCCTGACACACAGGCATGGGAGGAGGAGGTGATCTGCTGGGTCACTAACCCTTAACATCAACATACACTCACCTGCCTGGTTATAAGGCTCATTCAGACAGAAAATGTACTTAACATGCACATGTGAATAGGCCTGTCACGATAAACAATAAGTCAATTAATCGCATGATAAATTAAAAGAAACTCAATTATTTTCTTTTGTTTTGTTTCTCTCTCTCTCTCTCTCTCTCTCTCGTTTTACCATAAATGAATGACACAGGTATTCAGTCTGAATTGGTCTCAACTATCTCGTTTTCTTTTTTTTTTTTAAGACAGTTTTGCCTACAGAGACTCCATAATTCCTTTGATTTATTGTTTCTGTTGCTCTCATTATTTATCTTGGATATTCCAAACGTCTTCCGGTTCCAGCGTTTAAATGCTCATTGGAATTTAAAGATATTGATATTTGAGAATGTGTTCTTGCATTTTTATCCCATTATTACCATTACATGACTTGAAAACGGTCTCAAGACAACAACATTATCGTTTATCGCAATAAGTTCTGGGACAAATTATCGTCCAGCAAAACTTGTTATCGTGACACATGAATGGTAAACGACCTGTAGTTTTATAGCGCTTTATTGCTTGCTGATGGCAGGAAGCCAGAGGATTGTAGCCACAGCTGCTGTGAGGCACAAGGACACAACGACGGAGCTGGATGGAGCAGGACTTGAACCGTCAACCCACTGGTTACTAGGCTAACTCCAGCCACCTTCACCTCAACAGCTTGAAAGAGGAGCAGTGTTGTGACGACTGAAAGAGTGTCACAAAGAGCAGGAGTTTCTTAGACATAGAGACTCTGAAGATCTCAAATGCCTTGAAAGTCATCTTTGATGTATGCAGCATTTTTATAACGACTGAATGTAACACGGCTACTTGGTTGTGCTATAAAATGGCACCGTGTGGCTGGAAAATACATAATGGTGTCCCTTTAATACGTCTATCAGGCGTAACCCGGACTGTCAGTGTTCACAAATTTTGGAAATTTTGATACAGAATAGGCAGGAGGAGAGAAGACTGACGAGTTGAAAGGCTGCTACACCAGTATGGCTGTCTGAAGAAGATGGAGGACCTGTGGGAGCTTTAAAACCCTGTATAAGGACACGATGAGGTAAAACGAAAGCATCGAGGAGGCAAGACAACAGGTGAAGGGAGGGATGCCATCCTCTGAGGCACCTGAGAACTGAGAAGCCCAGGTGAGTCCAGCTAAGCTGAGAGGTGAAATTGTTTCTAAAATGAAAACCTCGTTAGTAAGAGGAAGTTCTAAAGTATCTTCTGTAAATCTATAAATAGGCGCAGACGCACAAGTACGCACGGTGCCTATCAAGAAGTCAGGATGCACCACAGCAGCAGTGATCCTTGAGATGCTTGACCCTCAGATATCGGTTGTCTTTCATGTGGGGCTGTCCAGATTGTGGGAAGCCTCCACTGGGGAGGCTGGTCACTGTGGGAGCGGGGACAGTTGTACAGAGATGAAAGGACCGAGATGAGTGCAAAAAATAGGGAGTGGTCAGAGCAACAGCCACAAACAAGCATATTATAGTCAGCAAAAGCCCAAGACATCAGTATGTGCTCCCTGCCACCCAACCGGAGCGACTTAAGTATGGTAGACAAGAGGGCAGTCGCGATAGACGCAGTAGGGATGTCAGGAAAGAACGCAGAGAGCTCAGAAGAGCAAAGGGCTCAAATAGGAAATAAAGAGGTTGTCGAAATTCAAAGCCTGTGTGGTGCAAGGAGTCAGTGAAGCACTTGGTGCTTCGTTTAATTATGTCAAGCTATAGGCTGCTGTAATGTTTCTGTTTCTTAAAATCTAAATCTCAGTCATACTCCATAACCTGGCTTACATACGGTCCTAAACGCTGACTTATCAGTGTCACAAAGTCTTTAAGAAATGTGATCTTCACCGATGAGAGTGCATCTCTTTCTTCCCAAGTATCCGATGCTGGAGCCATTAGACAGTGAAAATTATGTCATGTTCCAGTCACATGCCTGAATGTGGATTTTGTGACGCTTGATGCAGTCACACAAGCAGGCAGCGTGTGTGTGTGTGTGTGTGTGTGTGTGCGTGTGCGTGTGTGTGTGTGTGTGTTTGCGTTTGTTTGTAATACCTTGTGGGGACGATTTTCCTGACATATGCTACGTTGTGGGGACCAGTCGCTCCTCGTGGGGACCTGAGCCTGGTCCCCATGAGGGGAAACCCTGTTTTTGGGTCAGGGGTCAGAGTTAGGGCTAAGGTATGAATTGAGTTTTGGTTAGGGTTAGGGTTAGGTATGTGATGGTTAGGGTTAGGNAGTTGGGAACAGATGGCTGTTTCCAAATTGCTTAAACATTGCTGAGATACATACCATTCAGCTGGTTAAAGAGCAGCAACAAAGCTGTTTGTCAGTTTTCTGTTTTTTGACTAAAAGGGTAAACTCATTTTCTCTAAAGTCATGGTAGTTTGAAAGATTAAAACAAACAAACACAGCAAAAACTCATGAGGCTAGGTTTTCTGGTTCTCCTTCTGGCCCATCAGACCAGGTGGATTCTGGTTTCCGTATGGTGGATGTTCAGCATCCTGCCTCCTAAGCCAAATGGTTTGAAAAAGTGCAGTGCAGCAAAAAAGCTCACCTAACAGATGATAGCACCATCTGCTGCCTGTGTGCATGCAGCCACATACCCAGCTCATCATAAAACATGAATAAAAGCACATATCTATAGCTGAAAGCAGAAATACACAACACACAAGATTTAATGTTTTGATTTTTACGTAAAAAAAAAAAAAAGAAAATTAAAGGAAAAGGACAGCAGTCTTGAACAGTTTGACACAGCTGTAAACCTTTACAAACATGACTCAGGTTAGCGAATTACTGAATAAAAAAACTATGAGCAGTGATCTCCACAAATCTGTTTTTTCCGAAAGAGCGGAGAAAAAACAAAAAACCCTTAAGACGTTTGGTACAAACCATAGAGAAAAGTAGTCGTTACATTTTGGATCTGACTGAACAATGTGTCACTGAATGACTGGATTGTACTGATTGTATTTATTGTGTGTTTTGGTATAACTACAAATGATTTTTTTTTACCATATTTGTTGGTGACATTTGCTGCAAATAGGCGCTCTCTCAATAAAACGAATTGAAACTGAGTTGAGGTAAATACGTGGATACTGTTGAAGAAATGCTGTTAAAAGCTCCATAACACGTGAGGATAGGATGGAAGTTCACATTCCTGCTGAATGTGCCAAAAGTACAATCAAATTATTAAGACCAAGGCCCATTTATGTGTTTGAATGGCTTAGTCAAAGCATGGACCTCTAAAATAACTGCGAAACATTGCTAAGACTAGAAAGCTGATGCTCACATCCACTCTCCATCCATTCTAACCTAGTTTGAGCTGTTTTTGGAAAGAAAAGTGAGGAAAATCTTCCATCACCCTGTAGCTCCTTTGTTTGTCTATAACATCAAGTTCTGACGAAATACTCTGAAGTTTGTGCTTGTAAGCTGACAAAAGAGGGAAAAGTTGCCTTTCTGAGACAAAAAGAAAAATGTGTAAAAGAAAAATCTGTTATAATCTTCAGCAAAAATCTCCAGTACACACAGATCTTGTACAGCCTGACCATTTATTTTGGGTCATTCGTGAAAGTGACATATTACGTCTCAGTGTTGGAATGTGCAGCTTAATTTTCTGTCCACGGAAACATATAAACAAAAACAACAAATGTTTATCACATCAGAAATAATGCATGGTGCATTGCTTCAAATTCTGCCCTGCTTATCAGTCCCAACCATATTAAAATCATCGTCTTTCTGAGCAGAACGGATGTTTGGCGTGAAAGAAAAATAGACGTTTTGTTTGCACGATAAAGTTAACCCTTTCTAAGCCGTAGCCTCAGTGGCAAATGTCCTGAGTTTGTGTTTGTGACAGTATTCTTCTGTTTGCAGACAAATAAAGTGGATAACTTTAGACCCCTCCTCACCTCTTTTTCCAACAAGTGCCCCTTTTTGAATGCGGAAGCCTTGTTCAAAGCCGGATGCGTGGCTTTGTGAGAATATGACAACTCCGGCAGAACAATAACTTGATGAAAAATGAACGCCACAGTGGACGTGTGCAGCAGTAAGTCTTTAAAACCAGCAGGTTCGGGCTGGAAGGACAGGGAGAATCAATGCCTTGGTTCGGGGCTTCTTGGCATCCCCGCTAATGATCCATTCAGAGCCAGGGGAGTCTTTTCTTGATACAAATAACTGTTATTTACAGCCTCATTACAAATGAAATCTATAGACCGGAGGAGTGGAGAGAAAAAGGAAGAAATAACCCCCCCTGACCCCCTCGCTCCCCACCCTCCCAACGCTACAGGCAACTACAGACAATCGCCAGCTTTATTTTTAGACAACAACTACTTCATTGCAGCGCCTATAAAAAGTGTTCACCCACTGGCTGTTTTACCATTTTCATTGTTTCTACGACTTAATCACCATCAATTAAACATTGTTTTTTTTTCTTTTATAAAAAAATACACAAAAAAACCCTGTAATGTCAAAGTGAATACTGATTCTTTTTTTTTTTTTACAACAAAATGACAATTAAAAAAAAAAAAGTAGCACCAAATAAATTATTCCATAAATATTCACCGTCTTTAAAGCTACTGACCTAATTTAACAGAGGTCCAGACAAACGGTGCTTGCTCACAATGAGTGGTATGGAGACCTGAGTGCAGTGAGTTTGTCTCAAGTGACTGAAGCATAAAGACACCTCTGTCTTAAAGTCCATTCATTGGTTCACCTGGAGGTTTTTTTTTGTAATTTTTTTTCTGTTAAAAAAGCCAACATTTGTTGATCATAATTGATTTTCAAAAGCAATAAGAGGGTAAAACATCAAAGGGGCTGAATACCTTTTTATAAACAGTATACTGGTACTTGTCAAGATTTTTTTTAACTTTTGCTTTAACACATACAAACGGCTTTTAGCTCTCCGGGGTTGCTTGCTCGTGGTCGAACTTCACAGCTCCTTCCTGCCTTGCGCCGTGATAAACTCCTGGCACCGTTTACCCATGAATCAGTGCGATGATGTCAGTCTGAGCGCATGTCACTTTTGAGCATTTCCAACGTAACTATCGTCGACTTCAAGATAGTCAAGTGGGCGGTCTTGAGTCTGTCGGCCGACACACTCGAGCCTTATCTGTGCAGACGCCACGGCTCGGCGTTCCTCTCTCTGAAAGCATTCCTTCTGCGGCGCATCCGGCGGCTCCCATCATGACCAGCCTGGAGGTCAGAGGGCGCAAATGTCTCCAGGTCTGGCCTAAAAACAGCCACTCCGCCTTACTACGGGCACCTCAGCAGCTCAAGTCGTAGTACAACCACTATCAGCGAGGGCAGCAGGCTTCCTATTTTACATAATAGCTGTTGTAAAGATGAGTCATGCGTTTGTGTATGGGTCAGTGCAGTAGTGGCTGTAGAACCGCTTTGTAGTGCAAATACCCCCACGTATATTTTCCTACAATAACGCTGAACTCGATCTGCAGTTTCCTCCTCAGAATAAGAATGTGGACTGTGATGCTGGGGCCACAAATACAAAGAGTGACAGTGACAAACCTACTGGTGTCGTATTTAGGGGTATTCCTGACAATCCCTTTAAGATAAATTACACAAAAGCGTTTCCAGATTGGGTTGATCAATTAGTAACCAATGATTTTCTGTTTCCTTTGGGGTATGAATGTGACGTCACACACAGGCCTGTTACTTTTAATAGGCCGGAGCAGGGTCTGTATTTATTTTGCCACCATGGTGAAAGTGAACATTAAAAGGAGACATCATCTGGGGTGATGTGTGGTGGCGCAGGGGTAAAACACAACCCACATAAGGAGGCCCTAGTCCTCAATGTGGCCGTCGCAGGTTCGATTCCCATTTGCTGCATGTCTTCCCCCTTTCTCATTACTTATAAAAAGAGAACTAGGGCCAACAAAACCTTTGAAAGAAAAATCTGTGAACTCCACATTTCTGGTCTTTATCAGTGAAAGAGGTAAAGCAACAAAAGTGTGTAGAAGTCGCATCAATCAAGTTGAGGAAAAGGAGTGTGTCCAGAGAAAACCAAAAATAACCTTAAACCTTAAACAAACCATCCCCAAGGGTAAACATGATGGTGGCCGTATCATGCTATGGATGAGGTTCTAAAATTCACTAAGGTTTGTAAGTGACAAAGTCTAACATGAAAACTTCACAAGGAACTCTGGATTCTTTTCCTGTTCATTAGCTGTTGTTGCTTCCCTGCCTCCTCACAGACAAGGAAAGTTTTATTTCCCAAGAAATTTACTAAAGAGCACCAAATCCTGCCTTTAGCCTCCTGAACTGGAAAGGCAGCACCCCAAGCATGCTCCATTAATTACCTCCAGATCCCTGCAAACAACACGTTGGGGGTTGGTATCTCCAGAAATCTTTGTACCTCTTGTTTGTTTTTTGGCTTAAAAATGACATAAAATCCAGTCCAAAATAAATGAGAAGTGTGACTACCTATAAAAGGTCTCTAAGAAATAGGTACTGTATGTATTGGGTGATAATGGGCCACATTCCCTCTGCCTGTCATGTTCGGGATGCGGCCGGAGCGGCAGGTGGGATTACAGAAGGGTCTGAGCCTCAGCACGCTCTGCCTCGGCGGGATTCCCCCATCCTTTTCTGCCGCCAGCGCCTCTCTGTTGCCTTTGTGAGGATTTTTCTGCCACTCTCAGACATGAGTTTAACCCATATCCCACATATGCCTTGTTGTTTTCCAAAAATCGATAACCATGCTTCTATCTTTGGATCAAAAGGAAAGCTAGAGTCAAACCGCTTTACGAGATGTTAGAGATTTCAGCATTGACTTGAAAACCATAGACAGGAGGAGAAGCTGTCATTTGGTTGAAAGTACAAAGTGGGAAAACTGGCACACCTAAACACCCCCGATCCCTCCGTTCCCAAAGAAAGATGCATCCTCTGCTTCCCCTTTGAGTCTCGTGGGTGTTTCTGCGAGGTCCAAACCAGTCAACGACAACATAAGAATGTTTCGGCTTCTGTGCCGCAGACCGTCCCCTCAGCCCCTCAGACCCCGTCCACTTACCGCCTCCGAGTCTTCGAAGCCATGGAGGTAGAGGTTATCGTACATGGAGGACTGAGATTCCTGGAAAGTGGATCCCTAGCACGAAAGACCTGATCCAGAGAGGATGGATGAGGAGGAGAGAGGGGTCGAAGAGCGCACCAGTAGCTTCTTTCTCCACATGAAGGTAGACAGCGCTGAGCCCTCACCACAACAGAGAGGCAAAATACAAAAGCAAAACCCCAAAAAGGTGGAGTGCTTTTTATCTTCCTGATGCGGAACGGATCGTCAATGTCCTCAAGTGGAGCGAGTGTCCGTTCCCATCATAAGGCAAGACTGGTTATCCCCCAATTCACAAGAGACCTGGCGTTTCATCTGCCTTCAGAGCTCTGGTCTCTCCAGTCAATCCCTTCCTCCCTGCACTGGCTTATGGCAGCGCTGGGATGCTGCACTACCATTGGCTGACGGAGACTCCAGTCAGCATGGCTAGGCTGTGAGTAAGGAGGAGAGACACACACACACAGAGAGAGAGAAAGAGAGAAACGGAGACGGGGGTGTCTGAAGCCTGAGAGCATCATTAAGCAACAAGATGTGCATGTGTGCGCGCACAGATGTAACCGTGGATGTGTGTGTGTGTGTGAGGTAGTCTCTTAAAATAAACAGCCATTTGCAAAGACTGACATTTCATTTACACATGCAGAGGTGACGGTGACTGAGGGATGATACTTTAAACAGGAGCCAGGACCGACGTTATCGGTGCTACTGGTGTGTTTCAGGAACCACTCACGTCTCTGCAGCTTCACGGACACAACGGGGCCGTTAAACCAATCCATCAGCGGCAGCGGCACACAAACTGATCACACAACAGCACATCGATGCGCACGAGCTACTACACACACCTAAGAGTGTGTACGGATTGGCTGTTTATATTTGCAGCCAACCACAAACACAGGACAGGGGAGAAAGCTACTCCGATTGCAGGCGTTCTGAATGACGTTTTCAGTTCATCCGACCTACCATCATCTCAATGCTGACGTAGCTAATAATAGAAAAACGGTTGCTAGTGATATGGAGCTCAGAAAGCTGGACGTTTTGCATATTTCACTTTTAAACAAGGGTGATAAACAGAGTTGAAATCATCTTTAATCCCAGAGATTGTGTGCGTGTATGAGTCTTGAAATGTTTATGACCCTGAAGTATTTGTGACTACCAACTGATGTCACCATCTGTGAGTAAATGTGAAAGTACATTTCGTTACAGTATCATTGTGAGTTTAGAGATTATGCATTTTTAGCCATTTTCACATAGAATGAAATATAGACAACTGCTTCTAGCCAGAAAGGTAAATTTATCACTTGTTTTGTAACTCGTTATGATATGGTTCGACATATTAGAATCTGCTTTTCTTAACAAGACAGATTCAATATCTTAAAATTCTTTTTCATGTCTGTTTTCGTTTTAGTTCAGCTGAACAACTTTATTCCACGTAGAATGGGCTTGGAAGCGGCTTGTTTTGTTTTATTTTTAGCTTAAAGATAACATAAAGTCCAGTCCAAAAATAAAAATAAGAGGTGTTTTCACTAAAGCCAAAGGGGGGAAATGAGCAATTGGTTTTGTACAATGTTTACCAGAAATAATTAAGTTATTTTTCACTAGAAAGTCAATGCACTTTTTTTGCATTCGTCCTATAACTAAAATATAAGTTAGGCACATTGGAAAAGCTGCAGTTTTTTTTTTCTTTTAGACTCGTCTAAAAATGTCTAGCCTGTGAGCCTGTGATTTTGAGAGCTAATATATGTATACAATATTTAATCGTACTTTAATTTATGCAAGAATCCCCATTAAGTGAAAAAAGTACTTCTTCATGCTGATTATTAAATACACTTGAGACTGACCAAAAACAATATCTTTCAGTAATGACACAGAGATGTGCAAATATTTAAAGGATGAAAAGCTATCTGAAAAAAACATGGAAATAAAAGCTGAATTAGAGTGAAAACATAATTTGTTTTCTGCTCATTTTGTAATATTTTGAGCCAAAAGAAACAAATAAAACTCAAAAAATAAAAACACGCAACCAGGTCCTCTAACTTGCTGTTTAGCTGTTTAAATTCAAGTGAATTTGGATCCCAGTTGTTGCACGTACAGGAAAAAAAAAAAACAGAGCAACAGCACCCTCTAGTGGCCGTTTGTGTTAAGCAATCAAAATTAATCAAAATTTAATCTCAAACTCTGCATTTTGTCCTTTCCTAAAACATGTAATTGACATGCTTCAGCCGAAACAATCAATCTACATTTCAATGTGGACAGTAGCTCTGGGTTTCCAGCAATTTTCAGCTTCTGACAAGCTTGAGTCCTTGAAGCTTGAAACTTAGCCACTACTGGACGTTCAAACAGGACAGTAATCCCAAAAATACATCAAACGTTGTTTTGAGATGGATAAGGCAGGCTAAAATTAGGTTCTTCAAGTAAAAATAAAAGTTGGCTACTGACTTAAATGCAACTTAACTCTGAGGATAACTGTCTTGAGGATAACTGTGCGGAGACGAATGTTCAAAAACGTGGAGCGGCAGGATGTGCTCACGGGTTGGTGATTCGTGGTGTCAGTGATCTCAACAAGCAATTCACGAATTAAGGGCAGCTGCTGACTTCAGCCGGGTGGCCTAAATAGTGGGAGATAAGCCGTGTGAAGTCCAAACCTTATCACTTTCTAGGCGGTGAGCAGAAAAAAATTAGGTCAAAATCCAAGCTGGTTACAGTGACGTAGGGTTTGAAGACGCAACTGTTATAAAAGAGGTGCTCTACTGCATCGGACACCAGCGTGTAAGCCGAAGAAAATCTGGATTCTCCACTAACATTCAAAGCATAAACACACACTGTGGTGCTGAAGAACTAAAATATAGACCAGATGCAGTGACTGGTCTATATTTTCTATATTCATCATCATGCGCCTACTTTCGGTGTATGTATTTTGACTGCTATGTAGGCTTTTAGGTAGACTACCTGTATTTTCTATCACCACCCCAAGTCGTCAGTGGAAGCCCTAAGGTACGATTTATAGTACATTTGAATTAGAACCCAGTTTCTAACATAATCTATCATCCTAGAATGCTGAAAGAGAGCTGCAGCTGCAGCCCGAGTGTTTCTGAAGGTACACGTTGAGTGCAAGCAGCGTGGCTTTTATAGTGGACGCTCATGTTGGTGGGGAATTCTCCAGAAATGAGCTTTTACAAAAAATTCAGAGGAGCACAGCAGACTCCGCAACAAAGCGTTTGGTGCATGCTCCCTCACACCCATTTCAATGCATCGACTCTAAACCTGGCATCTTAAGGGTTATTAAATCTCCATAGCAACCATTAGAGGTCATCAACATGACAATCAGTTCTTTTCAGAAATGATGCCAAAAAAAATTGTATTTTCCGTCCTGTAGGACGTGGTGTAGGGTATGGTATGCCATCTGCGTGCTTTAGTCAGATGAGATTAAGATTCAGCTTTTCAACAACAAACCTCGGCACAAAGCGATAGATAAATATGTGGAAAAGCATAAGAGGCCCACCGTTAAGTATGGCGACCAATTTGTGACGGCTGTTTTTCTTCAAAAGCCCCGTTGAACCGTGTTGGAGTCCGTGACCGCAAGAACTCTGATGTATCGTTACTGAGTCCGAAACATGCAGCCGATTTAACGCAGGAATGCTTCGCACGGTCGACCTTCTTCCATGGCCCTTTCAGTCTCCAGGCCTAAATCCTACAGAAAACCTGCGTTGTGAGCTGAAGAGACTGTGTGTCTCTCTGTATATTACAATCTCATTCATGTTACAACAGGGGGAACAAAGAACTGCTCTGCTGGTGACTTTGTTCAGTTCCTAAACATATCCACCAAATGCAAAAAGAAATGCACCCTACTTTGTACACTTAAAAAAAAAACAACAACCTCAAGGGACGTAGAAACATTTAGCTCTCGAAATCAACAAATCAACATTAAGAAGGTGAAGACTACCCTGTGCCATTTCGGCGCTGCAGTTTGGGATTACTCTGCAGCGAACATCTGCTGCTGTGTCCTCTTTTAAGGAGCCGAGAGGCTGGCCCAGAAAGCGATCCGACGTCCGCACACCAGCTACTCATCCAAGCATCTGTCTGTGTCAGCAGAGCAGGGAGAGGCCCCCCTGCAGCCCACTGATGTGGTCAAATAAAAACCCAGAGGATCTGATCTCTATACTGTCCCACACATTATGAAATCAGAACAACGTGTAGTCATATTTTATTCTTAGGGTATTTTTAGCTCATTTGTTGTCTGTCCTGCTTTTAATGCCGTTTATTTTCAGACCTTTACAAGCTCATTCACGTCACTCTGCAGATTTCTCTACTTCCTTTGAACGAGTTGCACACGAATGCCCCGTTTTCTGCCTGCGTAAACTCTCCTTTACAAACATTGTTTTGAATACTTTTTGCAATTGTGTATGCGTGTGTGCACTTCAGAAAGGCCTGTTTAAATCTTGTAGACGTTGCTTTCACCGTCAGTGAACCAACCATGAACCAGCTAAAGATTCCTGAACATAAATCCAGTTAAAGTCCCAGAAGCATTTGGGAAACTACAGGTGATGATATTACAGTCTAATGGTTTAGTTTTGGAGATTTTTTACTTTTTTTTTTCCATCTCTTTTGGTCCTGTGTATGGTGAAAAGATTTATATATGGGTCCTCATCCAGTCTAGTGTTTGTGTTACGCCGTTTTTACACCCCAGGAAAGAAAAAGACAATCGATTATAAAGGTTATGTTTTGAGAAACTCATGTAAAAACAATCATTTTAATTTTTAGTGGCTATTATTCTCTGATATCAAGGATTTTGTTAAAAAAAAAAAAACACTTTTCCACGGCATACATACACCTAAATTAAAAGTAAGTTTTTCTATTATTTTCTTTTATTTAGATTTTTTTTGTTTGTGCAGCTTGCATTGTAAAAAGACATAAGAAACAAACTGACATCCTCAGCACCATCCTGTAAAAACAACAACAAAAAAAAACAAAATAAAAAACCCGTCACCTGTCTGCATCCTGGAGAACTCGTCCCTAAAGCAGGCACAGTGCTGCTTTCAAGGAATGGGGGGAAATCTAGTTTAATCAAAGCTGTACTCTCATGTAAATAACTTTTTTTTCTTTTTTTCTTTGCTTGCTTATAACCAAACCTTCTGGGGCTGACCTCTGTTGTCGAAGGGTGGCTGGTTGCTATGGATACACGAGGGAATCAAAGAGAGCCCACTCGCTCTTCTTCTCACCTGATGACGAACGCGCGGACGATGACACAAATCACAGCGGGGGTGTTGCGGAAAAATTAGCGAGCGTTTGATAAGGAGAAGGAGCGGGCGACGGCTTTGAGGTCGGTCTCCGTCCTCGTCGCTGACTTTTGATTCAGGTTTCCTCTTTGCGTCGTGCCTACTTTCTTTTCCCTTCCTCTTTCTTCCACTACGCCGCACATCCTCTCTCTTCCTGTGGATTTCCGCCACAATCACCCAACAACGTCAGTCGACAGGATATGGAATAGTTAAAGCTTGTTGTAATTAAATTAGAAACTTTCTCACTATCTGAGTTCACATATATGTGTATATATATATATATATATATATATATATAAAAAGGTTTTTGAAAGTAAGTAGTGCTATCAGGAATATAAAGCTAACTTTTTAAGAGGGATCTCATCATTCATTTTGGGTTTCCTTCTGTTTTTCTAATTCATAGGAGGGATTTTACTCGGAGGATCAATTTGAATTTGTTTCAAAGTTGCGAGCATGAAGGAGGCAGCAGCAGCAGCAGCATCTGTGTTCAAACACGCCAGCCTTTATGAATTATATATGGTTGGTGGACGGTTACAAAAGCAGCTCCAGTGCAAATCCAGGCCATTTTAATACCCTGAACTGAAGAAGGGCACAGAGACGTCCCCAGAAACCGACCGACCGATTCTTCACTTGATGTTAAAGCAAAGTGCCGTTTTTATGATGGATCAAGGAAAACAGACGAGGTGCACTCCAACTGCAGACTCCTTTTCTAAAGTTTCTGCGTTTTGATTTCTGGCGTTAAATCTGAGAATTAAATCCCGTGGTTTGCTGTTTGTAGATCCAGTTTTGTGTTTCTTTGCTCTAAACGGCTCCTGTCTGAGTGAGCGTAACTTGCTGCTTCAAACAAAGGTAGATGCTTCACAGATGACCTTACTTCTCCAGTAATTAACGCCTGCAGTGTATTAATTAGCATCATTTTCACTGCACTTGTTTCAGCAGGACAGCATTTGAGAAGATTTAGGACAAACTCAGTCTCACTGATATTTTTTCATTGTTATAATTCAAAGTATTTTGAAAACCAAGCCTGGAAATTTGCAGTAAATGTCTAATCCTTTCTGAGATGCTGCATTAATTTAAAAGAAAAGTTAATTGGTCTGGTCCTGAAGTCAGCCAACAAGAAAAATCCAAACCACGTGCAATTAGCAGGCGTGTCCAAAGCAGTTCAAGAATGCTACAAATCTCATCCGCCAGCACAGGTGACTGATCAAGATGGATACTTTTTAATGTTAAATTTTAAATACCATATCATTATCAAACCACAGGTTTTGTTTTCTCGTTAAAACCAAAGTAGGCCACGCCCAAATCCCGTCCTTAATGCTGAAAATTAAATCAGTTTTTTTCTTTTGGTTCTCAATTGAGCCCAAAAGAATTTGCAAACTGGATGCTTTTTTTTTATATATATAAGGCAAATATGCAATTATTTATACATGCTAATAATCCAAGTACTTTATTTGTTCAATTAAAACCTTGCATGCTTAGTCTGTTCTTGAGCAAGAAAAAAAAATGACAAGAAATTTTCTCTTGATGATTTTGGCACAAAGTGTTTAAACCATTGGCTTAATATGTATTTATTTATTTATGATCTGTTGTTGTTACATATGCATACAGCAAGGTTTCCCTCAGAAAACCTGCTAAGCCCGGTGGTTGGGGCGCTTTATTGGCGCCCCAACCACCAATAATTGGAAGGTTCAGGTATTAATTGGAAGATTAATACCTGAACACCAACTATACAGTCTTAAAAAATTCAAACATTTTAAAAAGATTTTAAAAAATAAACAATGCTTAGCCTGGTGGGGCACAAGCAAAGCCTGGTGGCCTGCCAGGCTTATAATACACTGAAAGGAACCCTGACACAGGAAGTGGGTGATTTTATTTAGCTCATAACTCCAGCATAACTCTGTTCCTTGTTTCCATAGCAGAACCTTAAGACAAAACAGACAGAAGTGAATCCTTCCCATAAAACAATCTTTTATTTATTTTTTAAAATATGCAGAATTTGCCCAAATTTGTGGGCAAAATGAATGATGTGAAAACTTCAAGAAAAGTACAAGCAAACAAAAAATAGGGAGGAGAATGAAGAGAAAGAAAAGGTGTGTCTAGATAAGGTCCATTAATAACAACCTTGGGGTTATTAATGTTATTAATGCACACTGCATCCAGAATTTCAGTGGATTTATCAAACTGCCATCAGACATGCAGGTGGGAGGAACAAGGAGTGAGAGATGGACGCTTAGATGGGGCAAAAAATAATTACCCAAACGACCCCCACAAACCCTCCCACCACAAGCAGCTGCAGCCACGCTGATGAGATTCAGGCCCCTACCTGTCTGAGGATGAAGCTTGTGGACGTGGTGCTGCCGTCGGACCTCTTCAGGCGGCTGCGCCTGGAGTAGGTACCTCGGTTGCCCTGGCGATGGCGAAAAGACGTAGAATTAGAGTGAAGGACCAAGTCCAAAGGAGCAAAGTTTCAAATACACCGCAGGAAATATTGGACATTTCATTTGGAGAGCTTAAAAAGCTCGCCTTTCTTCATGCTACAGCCACGAACGTCAACATATTTTATCGGGTTTTCGTGTCATAGACAAACACAAAAGTGGTGCATTTTGAATGAAATATTTTGGAGAAACATGTTTTACTGAAATGACCACTTCAGGTGTGTCTCTCAGCAGGTTTGCACACCCACAGAGTAACGTTTTTGCCCGTACGTCTTTGCTGAGCAGGTCCCTCAGAATGGAGGGTCTGGGGACAGCGGTTTTCCAGGTCTCGCCACAAACTTTCACTGGGATTTAGGCCTGGACTTTGATTATTCCACGTGAATAAGATTTACCGCAAACCATCCTGAATCTTTGGGAAGCATCCATCACAGATTGGAGTCTTTTGCAGATTTTTTTTTTTTTGTACCCAAGATTTTTTCCCACATATTCTGTCTTTGCGATTTCTTTGGTGCGATCTTTCGCCTTTGTTGCGATCCCGACAGAAAATGGAAAAACATCAATACTTTTGCAAGTCACTGTCCTCTCGCTGACCTATTTTCGTTCACAGTCACTTTGTTCCAGAGCGATGAGGTAACGCCGCCTCACCTGGAAGTGGAGAGCAAAGGGATGGGGGGAGTGAGGAGTGACGTATGATAAACGGTTTCACTCCTTATCTCGTCTAGCTGCGCCTGTGTGTGGCATCCTGTTCCCTGGTGAGTGGAAAGAGCATCTGGACGCTTTCAGATTTCCCTGAGCTCAATCTGCACCTCAAGAGAAGATTTCAGGAAAGCTCCAATAGAAAAAAGCAAAACACTTGAATAGCTCACAAAGCAGAACTAAGGGAGGGATGCCAAAATTGACCCAGTGTTGTGTCAAAGTAACTTCAGCATCTTCATTTATTTAGTGTTTTTTTATGTATTAATAATGGATCATTTGTGTGCAAACTCCACATTGTAAAAAGATGCCCAAAATACTCTAATGCTCAGTAAATCGCATACATAATTTGTCATTGTTAAAATTATTATATATTTTTGTGAATGCATGTTTTTCTTTTCTTTTTTCCCCCGATATGTAAAATAGCAACTAAAGAAAGTAAACTGCGCTGGGATGTAAAAAAAAAAAAAGAAAAAAGAAAGCGATCAGAACCGCCTAATACGTCACATAATGAGCTCCATCAGGAAATGTTTAATAATTGAGAACCTAATTTTATTTCTTTACGCGGAGCCCCTCTCACAGGCGCTCCTCTCCCTGACTGATGAAGACACCTCAGGGAGATGTTAGGAGTGATGAAGAATGGGTCTGTAGTTACCACTGAGAGCAGTGGTAATGAGTTCAGGTTCTGCTGGGGGGGTTCATGTTAGTTTCTGAAGATTAATTTCAGTCTGGTACAGTTTTAGAGAGATTATGGTTTCGTTTTTTTAAATTATAATTTACTTAATATTCCAAACTTCTGAAGACGTATCATTCTCTAACTATCCTCAAAAAAGTACATATTGTCTTGTTTTCTTTTATTATTATTATTATTATTATTTTGGTGTGTTTTCTCCTCCTACCTGGAACACAGGCTTCTGCAGCCCGTCTGCTATCCCGTGTCGGGTGTAGATGTGCCGGGACATCTCAGCCAGTTCGTCGGTCCACGGCGGAGGCTGCCGCTCCGCGCCGCTCCACTGGAACTGCTGCTCCGTCTCCGGCTGCTGCTGCTCCGGCGGCGGGGGGCAGTTCACCGCCGGCTCCAGCTTTACGTCGCTTCACGCCAGCAAAACGGAGGAGAACAGGTGCTGGTGGGTCCCACTCTGCATCAGAACTGGCATCAGAGAGCCTTTTAACCCTCCTCCTCCTCCTTTTCTTCCTCCACTCACATCACAAGCTGTGCTGCGTTCACGTTCAAAGGACAACTCCAGGATTTCAGACACACGATGAAAATACCATAAATTAGTTACAGTGAATACAAAAACAGATTTTTAAAAATCCCCAACAATTTATATTTGTATACGTTTCACTGTAAACAACTTACATTTCGAAAGACATCAGTGAACGAGTGTAAACAGAGCAACACTTTGTACCATGACAGCTGCGGAGAAAAAAAGGGAAAATGGTCGCAGTGGCGGTACTTTCACTGATATCCGCCATGGGCCAGCCGCTCCTTTTGGGCTCCACACACAACACACGATACTGGGTTCACAAGTACAGGACATTTGAGTTGTTTTTCTCTTAGGAAATAGTACATTTTTACATAAAAGGGCTTTATAAAGCCATATTGTGTTTCAAAGAATCTCTAATCTGTGGGAAATACTTAAAATATTTGACCAGTGGTTTCATTACATTAGGTAGATTTAATTTAAGCCTACTTAATGTAAGGAGCAGGCTTATATCAAAATAACACCCTGGACAAGTCACTGATGGTCCATCACAGAATATTTCAAACATGTTCTAGTTATAAAAGTGTATAAATCAAATGGTGTTTAACACTTTCATTTATTTTTTTCATTACATTGCAAATTTATTGCAAATTTAAAGTTGGCAAACCAATAACTTTGGTTGCTAAGGTGAAATTATGCAGAAATGTGGATTTTTATCAGCAAATACTTTTGTTTTTGTCCCTTTTTAACTGAATTAGAGAACATTACCAAACTATTATGTTTGGTAATAGTTTGGCAACTATTACCAAACATGCTCAGGAGGTCATGTTATTAAATTCTTAAGATCTTTGCTTTTTCTAGACGTAGAAGAAAAATACATTTCAGTATTGTATGCATGTAAAATATGCAGAATAAATAAGCCAATTGGTTCAATTATTGGACTTAATGGATACAATTTAAAGATTTCCCCCAGAACAGCCAAAACGTGGCCCAGTTTATCCTCTCCCTCGGTTTATTTTAGTTCCTAAATTTCTTCATTCATATCTTGTCAACCGGTTGGAAAGTTCTGGCTTTTTTCACCTCGTCAACACAAACAGATGATAAAACATTCTCAGTCTTCCTCGGCAGACTTGATCGGCCAACTTGCAGTGTGTGTTTGTTTTTTTTGTAATCCTGCACCAGATTTGAGGAAATCATCCACACACACACGCAGTCTGGAACAGCAAATGCTCACCCAGAATATTTACCCCTGTGCAGATTTTATTTGCACTTCAACACCACACAGTGCCGTCATTCCAGCTGCACCTATTTCAGAAGTACAGCAAGCAGTTAGAGAATAAATAAAGCATGCTTTCTAGGTGGATTAAAAATATTAAAAACAAAAAAATAAATTGAGGAGGGATAGGTTAATTTAATTTCTTTTATTTTAAAGAATATTTATAAGTTTGCTCTGTTACAAAAGCAGTTTTAAAATCCCGGATAAATAAACCTTTTCTGGAATATTTCAAATGTACAGAATTATACAAATCCAAAGAGGTTGCTAACCCAATGTGTTTGTCATTATTTGATTTCTAGAGAAGAAGAAGAAAAATAATAAATCAAGGCATTCAGTGGTAAATAAATGTTTACAAAGCTAAGGTGCAATATCAACATGAAAAATAAATCCAGGTATTTTCACATTTAATGTACAACTCCAAGAACAGCAGGGTGCTATAACTTTACACTTTCTGCTAAAACCACTGATGACGGGGGGCTGAAGGGGGTCACTGCAACACGGTCGGGAGATTTGATGGACGCTACTTTCATTTTATCTGAAAAACAACAGAAGGTTCAAAGCATGGCGTCTCACGTTGAGATGTTACTGAAAACCTCTGCAAATAACCTAGACAAAGAAAAACCAGAAGCCAAGAAACGAAAAAACAACATAACTAGTTTTAACAAAGCAAATTACACATTTTATAATAGCCATATATATATATAATCAAATCATGTGCATATTTGATCTTGAAATATGTTACGAAATTAAAAGATTTCAATAATGTACATTTGCATAAACAGAGACTCTAAAGTTCCACTGAATTGAAGAAACCCCTACTAAGAGAGAGATGTAATAACATTCAGATGACGCAGCATTTTGTACGATTAACGAACTAAGAAAGTCGAGTAGTTCCCCCCATGACTTGACGAGCGTTTGAAAACCCTACCTTGATTTACAATGAAGAAGTTCAGACACGGAAATCCTCAAACGCACACATAGAAAGGAAGGAAGGAAGAAAGAAAAAGCTCAAAACTACATATTACATAAAAGTCTTGGCAGAATGCAAGGCAGCGCGTTTGTGGAAAAAGCGGTGATTCGTTTACAGTAATGCTAAAACATTTTTGACATTCAAAACATGGATGCTGGTGAAGGTGAGGAGCTGGCTTTACACACAGAGAGAGAGAGACACAAGTCCCTCACAACAACTCAGAGGAGAAAGACTGAGCTTAATTTTCCTCGACATAACCTTACTCTTGGAATTAAAAACAAAACAAAAGCAGGATTAGAGCTCAAATCATATAGGAAAGCTGCTGCAAATAAACCTGAAATTCCCCCTCGTTTAGCCCATCATGCAGTTTTTCATGCATCGCTTTGTAGTTTAGGAAGAGCCCAGTTCTCCCTGCCCACGTACATCTGGTGTTTTCTGCTTTGTTTACCCTCGCCGGCCGCTTTCTGTACCAGACGCGTTCCGGCCGCAGCGTTCCGGCCGCAGCGTGCCGTCACGCGGCTCGCACGTCGGGAGCGAAGAAGTACACCGCCGCCCCCTTAACCCCCCTGCCAGTCGCCAATGCATTTTGCTCTTGCCAAGGCTTGTGTTCTGTTTGCGCGTTGCCTGAAGTGCGAGGATGGGTTTTATTCCTGCCTGTGCGTGTTCTTTTATTAGGCCGAGAGCCTAATCCTCGCAGGCTGCCGACCGGAGGGCTGCAGCTGCTACGCCGATCTCCCTGCGTGAGCTCCAAAACGAGGCTGTGTGAAGGTAAAATGTAAGCGTCTCTCCCGTCCGTCTGAAGTCTAGTCTAGTCTCTGGCGCCAGACGTTACATTCAGAGGGGGATTCTTCAAAGCTCGCGTTGAAAGTAGCGCTGTACGGAAGCAGTATTTCTGCTGAACTGTGAATCGTGAAATGCTGATAATCAATACGTTAGATAAATAACAGTGTTTCTGTGTTCTGCCTCGCAGATGGCAGCTGGCTCCTGACTCGGGTGCTCGCCCGGACACATTTCAGTTCCCTCAACAACAACATTGTAAGGCCAAAGAATGTCTCCTAATGCAGAAAAAAACAAAAACAAAAAAAACACAAAAAAAAACAAGCAAACAAAGTTCAACTTGATTGAAAAGAAACTGGAATATCAGAAGAGGGTAGCTGAAGGTCTGCGTGGCTGTTTAGAGATTTACAGCAAAGGCTGCTGGTAGTACGCTGCCGGCGGCTGCTGCTGCTGAGCAGGAGGAGCCTGGTGAGGAGGAGCAGCAACAGGGTAAGACACAGGAGGCATGTTAGCCACGTTGTGATAGGCTGACATATCCATGGCCACGCCCGCCTGGCCCGGGTAAGGAGCACCGGGAGCTTGGGTCATGTACTGGGAGTTCATCCCGCTGCTGCGAAGGAAACACACACATATAATTCTTTTACTACTGGAGTCAAACTGGAATGAGAGATTGGTGAGATGTTGAACAAAATCTACGTCTAGGACTCATTAGGTTCTTAGGTTTTAAGAAACAGTGACTTGCAGAAGCATTCATACCCTTTGAACATTTGGTTTCTCCCTACAGAGATTCAATGTATTTTAAAGGGACTTTAAATCCATAAGAAGTCCAGTTTTCCTAAAGCTGCGAATGGGATACAAATAGAGGGAGGTGCTCTGTTCATATGAGACCAAACTCAAAACTTTTGGTCCTACTTTCAAAATGCTATGCTATCTGTTCTCTTCACATCAGAGTCTCTGGTAGACCCGGTTCGATTGGGGATAAATATACCAATATTTGTTACATTTTCTGGTTTGGCTCTCTTTCACACTGGACTGTGCCAAACGATCCAAACGCTTCACAAACCTGTTCCCCTCCTCGCCTGTGGAGGCGCTGCACCAAGAGCCACAGAAGGAAAACACACCAAACCCTCAGAAGAAGACATGACTGCAACTTTCTTCTTCACAAAACACAAACAAAAATGAAGTAGAGTCAGATGTAGCGGTTGTAGGATTTCACTTTTGTCTCTGGCAACAGACCACGAGTCATTTCTCCCGCTAGCGCCAGACTCTCACGTTTGTTTTGGCTGTATTTACCCAGAATGCCAAGCGGTATACTCCTGCTTTTTTAGTGGCCTCTGGTCCACCTGGCATTCAAAAATGAATTCAAACTGCACCAGAGTTCACTTCAACCGAACCGACGCCTAGGTTTTTAGGCGGATTCTTTTTTTTTTTTTTTTTTGTCGATTGCGCATTCACACTTCCCCCAAACTAACTGGACTTTCCAGACAAACAAACTACAGTTTGATTAAAGAGAACTAAACAAGGCTGTTCTGAATTCACCCTTACGCTACAAGCAAGGTAAGGGTGTTGCCCCCATCAAGTCAAATAAAACAAACTCCAATAAAACACCCTGATGTTTACTGATGTAGAAAAAAAATGGATAAAAACTCTTTGGCGCCGTTATTTTTATTGGAGTGCAGGGAATCCCTATTGACAGCCTCCGATCTGCCCTGTGGCTAATCCTTTTTACCTCATGTAGGGAGGCTGAGCAGCCTGGCTGTTAGGGGGCGCTGTGACGGTGGGGGGTATTGAATGCAGCGGTCCAGGCTGGTCGTTCGGCAGAGAGTAAGGCTGCGCAGGAGGAACCTGTGGGCCGCCGGGGGGCAGGTACGGGGCGCCAGCTGGTCCGAGGTAAGCCTAAGAGATGAAGAGCAGGTTTTAATATGAATTATTATTTTAAGATTATCTACTTCCTCAAGAAAACAGCAAAGAAAAGGAATAAAAAATAAAAAAAAACAGGTGTTAAGTAACATCCAGACACTGAGTAGGTAAATCTAAACCTACATAACGAAACGGTTTTCCAAGGTTTTTTTTTCTCTAAAATTTCTGACACCAATTTTAGACATTTTTTTTACGAGCACATTTTTAACTTTTTCAAGCCAAAAGACAAAAATGTATTTTTCTAGAAATCTTCTGAGATTTTTTGGCCAAAATTTGCTCCTCTTGTTTTTTTTCTATGCGTAATGGCCCTAATATGTTCTCATAGTTTTCTAAGTGAAACTATAAATTCAATGCCTCATCCATCAACCCTGATGAGCAAATTTTCATTCAACATTCAAAACTAATTTTCTTTCACAAAATCAAAGTAAGTTACATCATCTTTGGTATCCCGTTAAAAAAATAAAAAATAAAATAAAAAAATCTAGCAAACGGGAATAAGAAAACTACTAAAGATTGGTGAAAATCCACTGAATCTCAGGCATTTTCCTTGAAATAAAACACAAATATAAACTGCTGCTGTAAAGGTTACTTTTTAAATTGGCTTCTGAAACAACTAAAAAAAAAAAAGCCTCAAGAATGGCAAGAACAGCACTGAGGGGCACTCGAGTGCAGACCTAACTGGTGACATTGATAGACTTTGAAACCTGCAGAGAGAGTCGGCGCCATCAATCATTACTGAGAAGAAGAAAAAAAAAAGTTGCTGCTTGAAAAGTGCAAAACTGCTCCAGCTTCTCAAAGGAGGGGAAAAATGCTGACTGTAACCTACCCAGAAAAACTGAGAAAAAAATAAAAAAAACACATAAAGACAGAAGGTAGTAACTGAACCCAAATGTAAAGCGGTCAACGCTTCACGCGTTTGTTCAACATTGTCTTAGTTGACTCGCTAGTAAATCAGAATAAGTAAGCAGAATATGAGTATTAAGTTCTGTGATTTCATTGCAGAGTTACAGAAAAGCAGCGTAGAAGATTTTTTCCAGAACAAAACCTCTGAACACCGGATCTTCACACTTCAGCTTTCTGAACTGTGAAACAGCTCCAGCCTTAAATTATGCATGACA
Source organism: Poecilia formosa (assembly GCF_000485575.1). Taxonomy (NCBI): domain Eukaryota; kingdom Metazoa; phylum Chordata; class Actinopteri; order Cyprinodontiformes; family Poeciliidae; genus Poecilia; species Poecilia formosa. Next base: position 3,760,369 of record NW_006799958.1, on the reverse strand, counting down.
GCTTTGCTTCCTATTGATTCTGTACATGCTGCAGAGAAAAGGGAACCGGCAGCGCTTTGCAACAGGGAGATGCGTTTCTTGTTTAGCCAGCAATCTGGATTCATATTTTTGTTTTAAACCAACTTATAAAAAAATACTCATCTTTATTTTAAAAAAATACATAAAATAGCTCGTAGGCGACCATTTCCTTTAGCGATTTGTGAATCTCGCCAGTTCCTGTCAAGCTAGTAATGAACATTGTTCAGTATCCAGTCATTAGTGAGGCCGAGTTCAATCTCGCTTGATTTCTTCACATTTTTTTAAAGTTTGGATTTAGGTGAAGCTGCAAAGGAATTACATAATTTTATCTATCTTCCAATTTTATTTTATCTATGCATTATTTACTCACCAGTGTTTTACAGCTGCAAAATACATGCAATCATAACAGCCATCGCAATGTCAGTTTTTGCAATGTCAGAATTGCAGAGGACTGTTTGCAGGGTGGGAGGAATCAACCGAGTTTATTTGTACAGGACATTACATCACGACAACATGAACCGCATCATAAACGCATCGTGTAGTCAAAACAGACACTACATTTTGTCAAATACCATTGTTAAAAATCATCGATGCACTTCAAATATGTGATATGTATAACAGTTTAAAAAAAAAAATCTGAAAATGTTGGTGACAGTCAAAATCTACGCAATTTAAAATTTCAGCAATACTATCATAATTACATATTGTGCAGCCGTACTACCTTTACTTATATTTAATTTTGTTTTTTAAAATTTTTATTTATTTCTATACATCTTTAGGTAAATTACTTTATTCTTTGCAGTTAATATTCATCTTATTTTATGCTTAACGTAAATGTAGGCTTCTTACATTTGACTTTTATTGTGTCCAGGTGTGTGTGTTGCCATGTATGATGGTGAATTTATTGGGGTTTTGTGTCATTTCTATGATATTTCTACATTACATTTTTCCTCCGAAAGCAGTAATTTTACTTTACATTGGTGTTCATACGGTTTATAAATAAAGTTTGATTGAAAACACCAATATAATTTGACAAATAACTTTTTTTTGTGTGAATTGTTCTGACCTGCATGGGCACAGAAGAGCCAGGTGGGCCGTACTGCGTCTGCATCTTGGAGTACGCGGCGTAGTAAGGGGCTTCGTTCATGAGCTTGGTGTAAAGCTCCAGGGCCTCCATGACTTTCAGATTGAGATCCGACAGCTCCGAGTGGTGCCTGCGGCACGGAACGAGACGTTACATCGTTTAAGTTAACGCTAGCGTTTATATACGGCGAAAATTGTACAAAACGACACCTGTCGATCTCTTGTAGCTTCTCATCAATCAGCGGGTTCATCTGTTCGCATGCACCTGTTCAGTCGGAGGGGGAGAGAGAAAACAGTTTAGATAATGATAACAGCTGATTTACATTTACAGCAGCGTTTAGATGCATGCCTTCCAGCTGGACCAGCTCTAAGGAGTCAGGAGTCGCATCTGCGGGATCCGTGTTCTGCAGGAGCGCCAGCGTTCTGTCCATCTTCGCCTGCGGAGAGGAAACAAACGGCAGGTTGATTAAGAGGCTGCGTGGATCGATGAATGCATATTCATCAGAAAACCAGTTACCTCATCGATGTAGACCGGCTCGGGCTCGGCTCTGATTTCCAGACTCGTCTCCTCCGGAGTGGCCGACTTCTCGACGTAAGCCACTGTGGAGGAAGTGGAAGTAATTAGAGACAGCGAAGCATATCTGCTCCCGGGTAAATCGGGTAGCGGTGCAGAAAGGCAAGAAGAAAAGGGCAAATATAAGCACAGGGGAGAAATGTGCGTGTTTGTGTTACGGTTTGGAAGCTATGCTGTTACAGAGTAAATTTAAAAAAAAAAAAAAAGAAAAACAACAAACCTGGCTCAGGGTCGGCATTCAAATTGGTTGTGACAAAATTTGAGGGGAACAGCCCGACTCCTCTGTGGTTTTCCCCTTTCCACCAATTTGGATCACTGCAAAACAAACAAACAAAAAAAAAAAACATAACAGAAATGCAGATCAATTCAAAAGGCCTTGCAGGCTGAACCTATGCATGCTAACCACAGAAAACAATCCAAGCAGCGTTTGGAGGATCTACAAAACACCGTCAGGAGGTAAAACTCTCCTGACGCCTGTGAAATATCCTCCAAATATTCTTTACAATGTACAGGTTTTATTTTATTTTCCATTTTAGTAAGGCTAGCTAGGCCAATCGCTAAAATGCTAAAGACAACTTCAAATCTGATTTCAATGATCATATTGTCTCTTTAAAATATTTCCACTGTGTTTCTGCAGTGACTGCTCTGTGAAAGAAACGACACAACGTCGCCATGGTTTCCAAATCTACATATTCATGAGCGTTTTTTTTTCTTCTCTAAAATGCATCATTTCCCTAAACTTATCCAATCAGATCAGTCGATCTGCATCCAGAGGTCTTTAGCTGATTCAGCAGCTCTGACTCATAAATGTGCGAGTTATGAAATATCACCTGTCGTCCAAAACTATAATAAGTTCTCCGGCTTTGAAGGTGAGCTCGTTGTCTTCGGCTGCTTCGAAGTCGTAGAGCGCGCGCACTTTCCGGATCTCTTGCCCTCCGCCGCCGTTAGTGTTGGTAGGTGGGTCGGCGGTCAGGGTCAGAGGTCGTGTTTCCGCTTGCTGCTTCTGTTCCTGTAAGGATAACTCAATGGCTGCGAGAGGAAAAAGAATAAAAAAAAAACCCAGTTTTTAAATTGACTTTTTTTTTCCATTTAGAGGAATAAAATAAAGAGACAAAAGGCTTATAATGTAATTTATAAAACAACAATGTCAGACTTTTACTGAATAATGCATCAAACTGTAAAAATATGCGGCGTCCGTCTTTACCCTTGGCCAGGTCATCGTCGTCTGGCGTTTTGTTTGGAGCCGGTGTGCTGACCTTGGTGCTGGATCCCTGTGGTCAGTATAGAAACATAAGGTCACATCTGTGTGAGTGGATACACAACAGAGGGAGGGAGGATTGAGTGCTGCACAAAGACTGAATGGGGGAAAAAAACTGGTTTCCTGCCACCTGCAGCTCATGCTGGGTACCACATGTTGCTCAGAAAGAGTTCACTCCAACGAGCAGGCAGAGAGTTTTACCGGCAATAAATATAAAGCATTAAAGAAACAAAAGGAGTAATTTCCTGAAAATCTAAATTTCTGCTTCAACTTAAATAATCTGCGTCGCTTCCGGAGACGTCGACGCGCACGCTGTGTGGCCAGCAGGCAAAACAACAGCGAATGGGTTTAATGTTATGCAATTCGATTCAAATAAAGAGAAATGCCGGCGCAAAGAAAAAAAAAAAAAAAAAAAAGACATTTGTGTTCAGAATGGATGATAGGCAAAGGTAAATACTGGCACAGCTTGAGCCACGCAGCCTGCTGATGTTTGCTCATGAGCTTTCACAGATTAAATGTCATACCTGCTGCCTCGTTGTGGCACCTGCCTTCCAGCGAGCCGCGCTGCAGCTGCTGCGGCGGCTGCTTCCTCACACCCCAACTAAACCCAGCGCTCCAAATGGCTTTTACACTTTAACAAAGATGTTGTCATCTAGTCCTGTTCTACTTTTGTTATTCACTCTTGGAAAATTTATCTCATATCAAATTGCACTGCAAAAATATTCAAACATTTAATGAAATCTCAACTTAAACCCACCTGTTTAGAGTTGCTTATGGCAATTGATGTCTTCAATGTATTTAATGTTTTTATCTTTTCTTTTTTGTCTTTTTATTACTTTCTTTTTATTTCTCTTTCTCACCGTTTCCGAGAGGTTAAAGTCCTTGTCAAACGACGTTTTGACTAAAGTCCGAGAGGTTAAAGTTCTTATCAAACAGCGTTTGACTAAAGTCAAAAGGGTTGGAGACAGCTTTTTATTTCTTTTTCTCACCGTTTGCGTTTTAATGCTGTTTTTATTTTAATTATGTAAAGCACTTTGAAATGCCTTGCTGCTGAAATGTGCTATACAAATAAAATTTGATTGATTGACAGAGGATGTTATGTTATCTTGCGGACCTACACGATGTAAGGTTCGAAAACATTTCCCAAATAAATCCCACTAGCCTACACTGACATTTGTGGCTGTAATGTAACAAAGTGCATTCATACGAATACTTCTGTATCACACAGTGTGAGATAAATTATGTCAGCAATAAAGCACCTTTAGAAATTCGGTCCGACTATCAGACAACAACATGGTAGGTCAGAGACTTTACAACAGCTGGAGATTAAAGTCTACTTCAGCCTGTGACTCATACATTTAACATACAGTGCAAGAACCATGTGGAGGAGCAGAAACCACTGGAAATCATTTGTCAACAAAAACTGAAATTCTGCGTCAAACAAGCAGACATTAAAACATGCTGTTTCAAACAAACTCTAGAGTTGTTTGCGCAAGGTGTGAATGTGGTCAGACCTCAAGCCAACACTGGGTGTTCGCTGTAACCACAGGGAGGTTTCTGTTGCATTGTGGGACACGGTAAACCCTAGCAGCACATCTTTTTCAAAATCCCATCTTCTCAAAATCAATCAGCGCTTAGCATTCGTGGACGACTCATGGAGAGCGAGTGTCGCACAACACAAAAGTATCCGTCCAGAAAACACAACGTTAAATAGTGAAGCGTAACTTAACAAAACTTTGTTCAGGCAGACATTTTGCGTCGAGGAATTTTAATAGTGGAGGTTCTTCATCTATTCGATGGATTGTTACAGTGATAAATAAAATGTCTCACACGCTGCTCTTGCTCTGACTTTAATTGATTGCTAGTTGGAAGCCAACACAGACCGAACGAGAAATCAATCTCAACTGGAGAAATCCCAGATGGAGCGCTGAAAGGAGATGAGAATTGGGCAAAACTGCACATGAAGTCAATGGCCAGGCTACAGAGAAACAGACACTGATATGGTTAAATTCTCCATATTTTCTACTAGCTCAGAACGCAGCATCTTCTTCATGGATGGACATTTGGTTTGGACACATCCAACCAATAAGCACACTAAACGTCCCGGCCTGGTTTAGTGCGGAATCGGAACCACCAGAAAAAAAAAATTACAAGATAAACTCATCAACCGATTTGGACTAACTACAGATTCTAACTTAGAAACACCCTTAGAGGTCTGGATGTGAAGTCTGATGCATCTTCAACAACATTTGACCTAAAAACTACTTTCCATGTAGCTTTACACAAACAAATCTGGAGTACAAACACAAAACCTCCCACAGAGTCAACATGCCATTTACTTTCCACCCACCTGTGAGGTGGCTGCTGGGAAGCTGACCCCTTCCTCTTTCAGGCTCTTGATGGTGGCACCAATCAGGCTGAGCTGGGGGTCCTTCTGGAAGCCTTCTGCCCACTCCACCATCATCGCCTTTAGCTTTTCACACACCTTAGGATGGGCCTGAATATTACAGGAAACACAAATGTATGTCGCTCGCGTCTGAAACGGATTCAGCTGAATCCTATTTCAGCCTTAAGACCAACCAATTGTTAAAAGTTTGTATGCAGAAAACTTGGAAATAACTTTCATAAGTATGAAAACTGTGAAAGACACTATGAAGTGTAATTCAATAGATCACCTATTTCCAAATATTGTTCTCCAGCTTCAAAAAAGTATACTAAACGCTGCAACTGCTTTGATAACTTTATGCTGCATGTTTATGAGAAATCACTGAGCACTGAAGGAGTGCCCCATTCCCCAGTGGAATATTTTAACCAGTAGCTTAATTAAATGCCGAGGGATTAGAGTAGGGGTATGGATAAACATCTTACACATGCGGAATAAAAAACAGGAGACGAGCAAACATAAATGGAGTTTGGAAAGCCTCTGGCAGGACACGTACCTTGTTCAACACGCTGCGAACCTCAGCAGAAAACTCCCTAGAGCAGATTTCCAGATGGAATATTTTGCCACAGTTTGATACGCAGGCACCCAGCAACTGTAACGCAAGACGGTGGCGTTTTACAGCAAATATATATATATATATA
>NW_006799958.1:3722468-3754342 GCF_000485575.1 Poecilia formosa | reverse complement strand
TTTTTTTTTTTTTTTTTTCCTTCTTCTTAAATTGCTGTGTGAAACTCACATTGAGAGCCTGCATGGCAACATGGGGCACTTTGTGGTTGACTCTCTTCATTATGGATCTCAAGCTGTCCTTTGGTCTGTATCAAAAACAAAAAGGAAAACTAATTAATTACCAGAACAGGACACTGTATCTGTATATCTAAGACCAACTTCTAGTGTCCCAAACAAAAACAAAACTTCTGCTGAAATGTGAAAGCCTTTCTCCGTCTCACCCGTTGGTCGTCGTTCCAATTTTGTCACAGATGTCCATAATGAGCCCCCAGTCGTCTGTTGTGTTGTTTTCGTTTGTTGCCTTCTCTGGAAAATATGCGAACATGGACACATATGGTGAGGCGAGAGAACAAGCTCGCTGGCATCATGGCGGCTCGTTCTCCATGCCAGCCCCAATGGGTGGTGTTGGAACGTCGAGCGCGGAGCGGCTGTATGTTTGAGTTAACACGTGTTGCGTAAGGGCCTGGGAGCCTAAGTTAGAACAATACCTTAGCCGATGAATCACAAAATTCAAGAAAATTTCACAATTTACACTATTCCAGTACAGGAAGTTGCCATTTTTCTCTGTAAAAGTAAAACCGCAGACCCCGACATGTTACTCAAATGTAAATGTCCAGTGAAAATTAATCAGTCAGTAACCATGTTGGATTTCCGTGTTAATTTGGAAACTTAAAATCTACCTCTACTGTTATGATGGAGGTAGATTTTCTGTCAAACCACAAGATTCTGAGTAATACAAGGGACAGGAAATCCCCCGAATGAACATTTGTCACAACACTCATGACTCTTCATTTCACACACTGCGCCATTGTTGGTCATACAAGAACGTGGTGTGTTGCACAGGCCGACACAGCAGGACAACCAGGAAGTTTTGAATAAAATTTACATGGACATCATGAAAGTTGTATCTACAGTGGCCGGAGAATTACCATTAAATAACAGATGGCAATAATTTGAGCTGAAAGAGGCATGTTATGAATTATAACTTTTGTTCGCTTGCAAATAAAAAAAAAGTTAAACTCGCTGAAATGTCAGTAGTTTCATCACCATCATAGCGTCCTACCTCGCTTTCGCCGCTCATGTCAAAGTGCTCCATTTTGATGTTTTGCAAACTGCATTTGAATAAATGGCCAACAAAATGGATTAACCTGTAAAGCCAGTTACCTGAATACAATTTTTTTATTATTATTTCAAATGTCAAAAAAAAAAGAAAAAAAGAAAAAAGACTAATTTTTCAAATTCGCAGCAAAATGTTTGTCTCAGTGATGCTAATATAAAAAATTAAAAAAAACAATATTGCTTATTTAAACTAAATAAAACGTAAAACCCCAATTAGAATTAGACCGTAGTCTGGTAACAAGACGTTTAAAAGTGATGGTTTGATTCTGTTGTAGTTTTAAGCTGCATCTGACTTATATTTCTTCAAGTTTTCACTAGTTGTTTACATTATAGTGCCTCCACTGCTGGTCAACTGGCTTACAAAAAGGACTACAACACTCTTTCCATACTTATAAGAAGGAAAAACCCTAAATGTTCAGAACATTTCCACTCATTAAATATATATATGTACAAGGTTTCTCCCTGAAAGTCCAGTGATTGGGGTCTGGGGCAGTCACTCATCCAGCGGCCTGTCATGTTTTTGAGTTAAAATATGTTAAAAGTTGACAGGAAATTTGAAAATATCACTTGATAATCATGATATTGAAAGATTGCAAGATTAACACCTAAACACCAACAATAAAGTCTTAAAAAATGCTAACATTTTAAAAATACTTTTTTTAAGAATAAGCAATGCTTAGCCTGGTGGGGGCACAATTAAAGCCTGGCGGCCCTCCAGGCTTATAATATACTGGGGTAAACCCTGTATTTACATAGTAATAATGTGGACGCAAAATAAACTCATCCATTAATTAAAAAAAACAAAAACAAAAAAAGTAATGTCGTTTTAAATCTATTGTTGGAGAAAAAGAGAAAAACAATGGTGTTCAATGGACATAAACGGTTGACATCATTCATCATGTGCAGGCTGAGGGAGTGCCAAACGTTCACTTTAAGGAAGGCCCAGGGGCCATAGCTTAACTAAGCCTGACAGGAGGCGGTTTTTCCCACTTCACTACAGTCCATGGAGTCTAACTGCATAGCATAGTACTGTATAAAAACAAATGCTAAGAATTTGATGACTTGGATCATTTGGGACTTAGTTTGTCTTAGTTTGTTTTTTGTTTGACTTAAATGCCGTTTGTGCCGCTGAAACTGTCAATTTAGGTCAAAAATTACCCCTTTAACTTGATATTTTGACCCATTATTACACTTAAACACATGGCAAATATTTGAGATTCATGCCTGAGAAATCTTTTTTTAACACCAAGCAAATTATTTTTTATTTATTATTTATTATTATTTATTATTTTTTAAAAGTGCTTAAATAATAAATAATGTTCTAAAACAACACATTTCAGATTACACTATTCTTCTTAACGTTTTTTATGTATTTCTGTTAATTGTAAACTAAACATCCTGGAATTTTAATGCGATTAACATTACTTTCACATCGTATTTTGAACCATAACATGTTCTACAAAAGCTCTGTAAATCAAAAATAAAGCAAACAAACTACAACTACTGTGGTGTTTTGGGAACAAGTTACTGATAATTGTTACTGATAATTTAGTTTTTGGTCAGACTCGAAGTTTGGTTACCAAACAGTCCTCAACACAACCAACCAAAAACCGCTAAACAAGCTGTTGACAGCTCATCAGTCTGTGTATTATAAGTTAATACTTATGTCCATACTTGTAATTGTTGACATTACAGAATCTTTCAGCGCTTAAAACACTCCACATCGAACTACAGCTGCTAAGTTAGCATTAGCTTCAGTTTCCGACAGCAGCACTGACTCAGTTAAAATTAAAAGGCCCCCAAACCAAGCGCTATGCTTACCGACATCTTGGTCGAAGGGGTTTTGGGAAAACAGAGGCATTATTAACGATGAAAAAAGAGAGAAAACCTAATCCAGGATAAGGGAAAAGTAGATGTGTTGCCGAGACTAAACCTAAACAAACGTCTCTTCCTCCTTGTCCATTAAAGTTACACCAGTTGCTCTTCCGGAAGCCTGGCTGTCTCGCATAATGCCTGAGCAGTATTACTCAAATCCTATGCCTGTGTGTGTGAGAAAGAGAGACAGAGCTGCATGTAAGTCAAACTTTTTAGCACATTTTGTGAGCTTTATGTAAACGTAGTTTGTTTATACATCATACAGAACGTTATGCGCAGATTAATAGAACGGGAATTACTAATTAATCTCCATTTAAAAGTGACGTTTCGGTGCAATTTCTAAGTGAAATGGGGACCTCTAGTGGAGAATTAGAGGATACCCAGTCGGTTTCTGAGATTCGGTATCTGCAGAATATCTGCACAAAAATGTTTTTGTCATTTACAAAAACAGCTTTTGCGAAGAAACACCAACTCTTCATTTCAAGTTACAATACATTACTTTCTACACTCACCAACTTTATCAAAACACGGACACTTGAACTCAAAATGAAATTATTTTGTCAAAACACAATGTTATTTTTCAATTCACAAGCTACATTCAGTCAATCAGTTTAAAAATCACTATCAATTGTTAGCATGAGTTTTGTGTTTTCTGTTCCCCGTACACAAGACACGTAGCTCACCACTACTGGAGCTGGAACCAAAATATATTATTGTATTGTTTTCTGTATTGAACACTTTTGATAATTAAAGCAAACATTTATATTAAACATCAAGTTGGTTTTTTGTTGTTGTTGTTGTTGTTGTTGTTTTACATTGCATCTGCTTCAAAACATAGTGAAAAAACAAATTAAAATAAACTTTAATATTTTCAAAAAAACTGCCATACATTAAACACACAATTTCCTTGAACATTATATGGCATTGTTAAAAAAAAGAATTATATATAAAATATAAAAGTAGAAACATATTATGTTTGCACTACTGGCCGCAATCTGTTCTTCATTTGGTACAAACACAAAATGAAACATGATGGCCCAGCATATTGCCCGACAATCCCGGGCGATTTACTAAACCCTGCCATTTTCACTGTTTACATTTTCTTTTCCTCAATAAAATATCATTATTGATTTATTGCCCAAATGTTTCTTGTATTATTCAGTTTGACCTACAGTACACCTCATCGCTTGGGAGTTGAGTGTCTGCATGTAATGTCCATATTCTAAGCACAATCAAGAACATTTTTCTTTATTGAATATAGTAGAAAAACTTCTGGAGTTTTAGAAGCATAAATGTGAAAACTAAATAAGCTGGAGATAAGTGGGTTTTTAACAAACGGTAGGGGGCGCGCTTCTCGTTTACTGAACCCTAAACACTCAGAAAAAGGGTCCAAGATGAAATATGAAGTCAAGATAAGTGCTGTCTGTCTCTGTCATTATTTCTACAAGAGTCTTATGCAAGGCAAGACATTGGTGGTGACTCATTCTGTTGAGGTGAATATAAACAAAGTCTAAAGACAGCTCAAATAAAAATATATTATCTGATTAAAATATAACTTAAGTCCAAGAATCGCGCTTTTCCAACGAGTAAAAGTAAAAGCGGAAGTAGTGAGCAGCGGTAATCTTGCTTCAGGTGGATGCTTGGTGCAGTAGCCCCTGCTCTCTTCCTGACTCGGTGAAGCTGACAGCCGCCGTCGTGCAGGACCAGCGAGTGTTTGGGGGTTGGAGTCATGTCGGCAGCTGCTCAGGGGACCAGCAAAGCGGCCCACGGTGATGTGGCCCCGAAAAAGAAGAAAGGACCGGGCGCCCTGGCCACGGCCTACCTGGTTATTTACAATGTTGTTATGACAGCCGGGTAGGTAGCGTGGTTCCTCGTGCTAACCGTCGCCGTGGTGGAGCGTGCGTTTGCGGTGTTTAGCAAATCAGGACTGGACATAAGATTACATTTCACCGTGTGCACTATGCTAATTTAGAGCTGTTTTTAAAATACTGGTTATGAAATAAAAACACAAACCGTACGACGCTCTATAAATGGACTTTTAAAGAAATAATTTTTGCACGGCTTCCGACAGCTTACAGCGATTAACATAAGACGAGCAACAGACTGACAAGCAGTCGAGTGTGAGTGAAGAGTCTCCACTGGGTTCCACATTATAATATGCAGACAGATGGTCCATTGTTTGCGCTTTGTGCCTTATGCCCAACACCGTCTTTAGAGTCAGATGTGCGTTGAGTGAACTATTAATAAATATACACTTTTAGAAGATTAAATCTACTTTAAAAAAAAAAAAGAATGATGAAGCGCTATAGCAATCAAGATTTTCCCTGATGAGTCTTTGAGGTTGTAAGGCCTCTTTTCCATCACCCTAATCTTTATCCTGTCATATTTCTTAACACATATTTAAAGTTAAATCTGTTTCTACCTACAAGGTTTCCCCCAGAAAACTTGCTAAGTTCAGTGGTTGGGTGCCAAGGCAGTCATTCATCCAGTTAAAAAATGTTAACTCTGCCATTTTTTGAGTTAGAAAATGTTTAGAGTTGACAGCAAATTTGAAAATATCACTTGATAATTATGTGTAATTGAAAGATTGGAAGATTAATACCTGAACACCAACTATAAAGTCTTAGAAATGCAAACATTTTAAAAAGACTTAAGTAAATAAGCAATTCTCAGCCTGGTGGGGGCACAAGTAAAGCCTGGTGGCCCGCCAGGCTTATAATACACTGGGAGAAACCCTGACATACATAAGTTTAACTCCTACATCTTTTTCTTTAACTGAGCTGAATTTGAAGCATAGTGGATGTTGGACTGTTTGCGGTGCTTGATGAGGCCACAGCAGCCGACCAATCAGATAATTGTCTGTGTGAACGTCAGCCTCTTTAACTGCTCACTTTACACACCAGTTATAAACACGCACAGGCAAATAAAATTTGACTTCTCATTTGACAGAGAATTTAAAGGGAATGTAATCAGTGACAGAAATAAAATACAGCACTCTTTAGTTTGGATAGTTGGGCTTGTAAACAGTACAGCACATTGCTTCCTAAACAGTCCAGTCTTTTATTTCATAACCTCAGACCAGCAGCACTGGCTAATAAATCCCTCTACGTGTCCTTTTATTGCTCTGACTTTTTTTTTTAAACTGTTGCACAATGACGTGGTGGGCGTTGTTTCCTCACTGCTCCAACTGGTTCGGTCACATTTACCCCACTCGGTACTGGTGCATGGTATACAGTGCCTGCTTTTGTAGTGGGGAAAAAATGTTGGAATTTCAGACTTGCAAATTCTTGAAATTTCTTTAACTGGTAGAAGAGACTTTTGATAAGTATCTTCTACTGATACTCATCAAAAGTCTAAATTCAATGACGTGGCAGGTAGATTTGTGCCAAACACACACTGTGAAAGAGTAATTATTGAGTAATCATCTCTCTGCCTGCCTCTGTGTTCAGAAAGATGTGATAATTTCATTGATACTGTGGCGTGAGAAAGTGTTTGTCCCCTTCCTGGTCGGTTTCATGCGACTTTCTGCACATCCAGCCGATTTAAATATTAGTCAAAGGCAACAAAGGTAAACAAAATGGAGTTTTTAAATGAAGGTGTTTATTGTTAAAGGGAGGAAAAAGAATCCAGTCAAAGTCTTGCCACAGCTTCCCAATACGATTCAGGTCAGCACTTAGAAGAAAACCCAGCTTCTTTTATGTCTTTTTTAGGTAATTGTGTCTGTGAGCGCCACAAACACAAATATTGTTCTTGGAAAACATTCTCATTTGAAATAGGTCTCCTCAGGATGCCAGTTACTCAGAAAAGTGTGATTTATATCAGTAAGCAGCACCACATTTAATCATATCATCAAATTTACTGACATTAATGGATGATCTCTTGGAAAAAGCAATGAAGAAAATAGCAAAAATAATATTTCCAATAATAATGTCAATTTTAACCGTTAGGGAAGGTCTATGCTTTATTTTTTTAAAGCAAACATATTTTACTCCAGTTCTTCTTTATAAGATTTTAAACCACTCAAACAGTGTTACTGAAAATGCCAGCTGTAACTTTTTAGAACCTTGGTATTATTTGACACCTGCGAATGCTCTAAGTCTCATCAAAACTTGGTTAATTTAATTCATCATAGTTCTTCAAAATTAGACCTCAAACTGTTCTGTTCTTTGCACCGAACTCCCTTCAAATGGACACTAGTCATCCGCTAACCTGATAGGATCATCATTTATTAAAGAAGCTAAATCTTTGGAGTGTAACTCTGTCCTCCTCTCTGCCTCCAGGTGGCTGGTGATCGCGGTGGGTCTGGTTCGAGCTTACCTGGCCAGGGGAAGCTACCACGGCCTTTATTACTCTATAGAGAAGCCGCTGAAGTTCTTTCAGACAGGAGCTCTTCTGGAGGTTAGATAAACACAAACGCCAAGATAGTTTAGACTTTTCATACCAGGCAAGATGTACCAGTGTTGTGTTGGCACACTGTTTCTGAGTTATAAATGTTTTTTGTTTTTTTTGTCTTTAGATTGTTTGGTATGTCCTTTGGTAAATATCAGACTGATAACCCAGCATGCTAAACAACCCTGATCTAAAGGCACACAGCCAAAAATGCGCGCTTAAAACTTTTAGCAGACAAGGTTCTGCAGCGCTGTGTGCCACATGGTTGGAAACAGTTACCATTCAGTCTTGTGCTTTGCCTCTAGAAGATCACTGAGTAATTCTCTGTTTTTATTTCCCAGATCCTGCACTGCGCTGTAGGTGAGTGTCTGTGCAACCCTCCTCCTCTCTGCCACTGCTTTCTGTGAACACGCTGCTAAAGGGTTAGGAGTAGGAAGCCACTTTTAAGATCTAAACAAACTTTATTAATAAACAAGTCAGTCAAAGTAGAAGCTCTGAATGGGCTTATAGAGCAAAATTAGTGCGAGTTCTTCATTTTTCTGCTTTTAATGAGTTGGGAAAAGATTGACTGCTCACAACCAGTCAAGAAGAATTTGGCCAATTACGACCACTGCCCTCTTGATTGGTGCATTCATGTGTTTTTAGCTACTTTATGACCTTCAGGATTTTGAACGATCTAAGCAGTTCAATCAGAAAATATTTTCACCTAAATTTCACTTGCGGTGCCGTCCGTTACCTGTATTTTTAAGCTAGCTGACCTGTCCCGCTGTCAATAATCCTCTGCAGCTGAACTCAAAGCAAATTGCTCCTTGATTTCTCCACTGTCCTGATAAAAATGGACACCATCTTCTTCTGAACGGTTGTTAAACTGCAGACTAAAATCCTCGGGAGAACTACTTGTCATTATGTTGTTGTTTTTTTCTAGCTTTTCAAGCGACAAATTCTCTGAATCCAACATTGCTAGCAGTGCTAGCAGCTAACATAATTGAGTTCAAACAACACAATGTTGGATCTGATGTCTGTAACCTGCTGCTGTGGTTTGAGCAAAAGTTTGAAGCCTCAGTGGGGAAGGTAGCTGTTGGCCATGGCAGCAGCTGGTTGCCATAGAGACTGAACACAGAAACTGGTTTTCACCAAGGAATTGAAATCATTGCATTAGCAATCTCCATCGTCCTCCGACAGCTGCTTCTCCCCTCCAAAGTGCAAGAAAATTACTCTTTAGATTAAGTTAAAAATCTTCACTCTACTAATTCTACTCTCACCTTTTGAGTATGGAGAAACGGTTTCTGTACAAAAGGACATTTTTGGGATTGAATGTCTTTCAGTCAGATCTGAGTTGTTCGAACTAAGGTTTTGCGACATCTAACAATTGGTCTCTTTGTAAATATTAAATGTCCAACTTGGGGGCGGGACAGCAGATGACAAGTTCCTGAAAATGCCACAAAAGTCCTGCTGAGACCCTGTTTGTGTTGGAGCATAAACCAGTTAAAGTTTGGTCCTAATTTCAGGAATCGTGCCGTCCTCTGTGGTCCTGACGGGGTTCCAGGTCATGTCTCGGGTCTTTCTCACTTGGGCCGTCACTCACAGCGTCAGAGAGGTATATTGACCTTATTTACATCTATAACTCAGTAAGCCAAATCGACTTGTCTTTATTCAAATTGTATTTTACATGTCTTTAAACGCTGATGTTCCAAAGTGACCAGATGATGTACTTTTTGCCCTGTTCATAGATCGGAGAAAAGTACGTGTGTGAGTAAAAATAGAGGTTTTTGCTGGAAGATTTAAGGAATGAATCTGTTAGATATCCGGAATAATTTATGTTGTGTAACTCCTTTTATTCTCCAAGTGTGGCTGTTGTACTGACATTTTTCTTGAGCTTTTCCTTTTCTCTCTTGTGTAAGTGCCTGTGAGAATAGTCATAGTGTTATTGAGACAAAGTGTGCCTATCTGTCTAACATCATATTTGCTTTGGTTGTAACTTAATATCCAAAGAAAGTGTCGACAAGCCTGCAGTGTGATCTGACCCTAAAGCATCCGAAACAAACAGCATGGTCCTTGGTTGACAACATTTAGGAGATTTTCACGGCAGACCAAAGCATGATGCAAGCCCCTCTGTTACCTTGTCCTCCATCCATCGTCCTGTGTGTGTGTGTGTGTGTGTGTAGGTGCAAAGCGAGGACAGTGTGCTGCTGTTCGTCACAGCCTGGACCGTCACAGAGATCATCCGCTACTCTTTCTACACCTTCAGCCTCCTTAATCATCTGCCGTACCTCATCAAGTGGGCAAGGTAAAACATTCCTCTGCTAATCAGTTCAGGGTTTCCCCTCAGAATACCTGCTAAGTCCCGGTGGTAGGGGTGCTAGGGCACAGTGGCCCATCACATTCCTAGATTACAAAATTTGGAGGTGCATGAGCAAGCACCATAATTTGGAAATAATAATGTGTCAGGAATGGCACAACTGGTGCGCATCCGCTTGCACCCAATCCAGTGTGTCAACTGCAAACCTAGCTTAAGCCGTCTTTACCGTCACCAACTGTGTTTCCATTACAAATTTGTGCAAAACTTTGTCAATATGTCGGGAGAAAAAAGACAATTTCTCAATTGCCGTGTTTCCATTAAACAATAAATACTATTAAAATGAGTTTGTTCACGAAGTAAGTTATTAAAAAACATCATCCTCCCACTTCCCGTTGTTGTTTTCTTGTCTTAACATCCGGTTGTTGATCACGTGTCTCGTGTGATGCAATAAGTGTTTCCATTGCAGTTTTGAGAAAAATAATCCACACCTCATCCAAACACCAAAACTTTTTATTACAAAACGAGAATTTTTTTCCGAAATTGACATGTTTCCATTAAATAAATGTATTGATCAGTTATATAGTCAATGGAAACACGGCTATTGTTACTGGTGTATCAGAAACTCTATTTAAAATAATCAAACAATGCTCAGCCTGGTGGGGGAGCAAGTAAAGCCTGGTGGCCCGCCAGGCTGTGGGAAACACAACCTCAGATTTTTTTTTTCACATTTGGTTACATTATAATCAGATACAACCAGCTGCCTTTTAAAAAGACATCTTCTTCGAGGTGTCTGAACAGTTTCGTAAAGCCCTGCATGATGCTAGGTTCTATTAGTAGCTTTACAATGTGTTTTTTGGGCACCTATCTGTACACCCACTCATGTAGTGCTTCCTGTTATATATTTGCACAGTTTATCTAAGCAGCGTTTTAGTCGCACAGGACATTGAGCACATAAGGAGCAATGGGGCGATTCATTGTCCTGCTCAGTGTGCTCGACACCTAGATAGGAGCCTCAGCTGCACCAGTTATGGACTGGTCAGTGAGAATCCAGTGCTGTCAACTCTCAGTCCGCATTAGGCAAGTAGATTTAGTTTGATGCTAGAAAATTTAAGACCAGTGTGGAAAGAAAGATAAAAGAACATTTCTACAGCCATTAAAGGACTAGAGGAGCTTTGCTTTATTTATAGATATTTTTACTTATAGAAATGAAAGTAGGCTTGGTTACATTAAACGTTCTCAGTGTTTGAAAAGCATGAGAAATGTACCACAGTTGGATGTACTAACACACATTTTAAACAAAAATGTGTATCATGACCCTAACTGCTATCACTGCTAAAATAGATTAACACGGTTATAACTCAAATTATTTGATTTGTGATTAGAAACATGCAATTACACATCTAGAATAGTGAATCTTTTTGTCCTTCTTGGTGTCGTCATTCAGTTCAATTCAAAATTAGTCCAGCACTGACGCATCTATGGTACGTCTTAATTCTATTCATCATCAGATGACTACATAGCCAAAAGATTTAAATTCAGGTTTTTTTTATAGCGCCACTTCACAACAAGTGTCATACTGAGACAAAACAAAAAAACTCTCTAAAATCTACTGTGGTAAAGTATTAAGATTCCCCTCAATCCTTTATTATTAAAGAACCAAACATTCAAAATGTTGACCTTCAGAAAGCCAGCAGAGATATTGTCCAAGATCACTGTAACGAATGACAGGATTGTTTGCCCCCGAGTCATAATTGTATGAAAAAAGGGCTTCAAGGATTGTAGTTGCAAGTAGACTTTATTCAGAGCTTTAAGATTCCTAAACTTTTTTTTTAATAACGTGAAACGTTTTAGCGTTTGTGAAACAGTCCAGCAAGAAGCTTGTGGAAGAATACTCAGAAAGTTTGACTCGAATCATACACTTCTAAAGGAAATCCACCCAAGATGCAAAGAAAATATGTGTAAACTTGAAGTCGGCTTGCAAAAACCACATTTAGCTCGGTCCAACTTTCTCTCTCTCCCGTCGCTCCGGCTGAACGAGGAACCTTAACTTTCCCAAGTAGCAGACTCTAGTGCTAGCTGGGAGTTCTCTCTGTTTTTGTTTTAGTGTCCTTAACGCTGTGCGACGGACCCTGCAGCCTCGCACACTCAGTTCTACCGTCAAACAACTCTATATGTGTTCAGGTTTAAAGCAACGCCGCATTCACTGAAACGGCTGCTCTTAGTACGATGATTCGGATTGATGCTAGAAACCCAGGCAGGAAGCTTTGGGGCTTCCAGGGCTAGGTTTTGGTGTGCAGTACAGTAAATTGTAAGGATTGTTTTCCCTGCTCAGAGTTGGAGGACAAAGCTAGCAGACTCTGTGGCTGTGATCATGCAGATTGTGGATGTTTTGTCTAGGTCTCTTACTGCCCCAGTTACCCTCTTTTGCTACGTGTGAACGCTGTAACAGCGAGGCAGTAGCACTTATTCTTATTTTTTTGGGTCCGTTTAGATTTCCCACCATTATTTTATTTTGCAAAGAAGCTGGTCAAAACTTTCAGTCTGTAGATGTGCAAAAATGGTAGAGCGATGCCTCAAAATATGGCTTCCCAAAGCATTGCCTCAGAAAGGATGAGTACAAATGAATGCTGGGATCCAATTTCTTTAAAAAAAAAAAAAAAAAGTAGTTTTCTTCCCACTTCAGACAACTTTGTGTTAGTCTGCCAAATAAAACATCATCAACAAAATACATAGAAGTTTTAAAAGGAAACAAAAAAAAAATCTGCACAGTAAAAGTAACGTCTATCAAAGCCGTCCTCGTTATTGAAAAGGCTTCAACAACATCCTATATGTCATCATAGAGCAGGTAGCATCCATGTGAAGCAAATTATCAAACACAACTCCTCGTATCTGTTTCCACAACCAAAACGGACGTCTCTATCTCGCCAACAGGATTTTTTTTTCTGCGTCTACAACCAAGGCAACAGTCGTTAAGTGCCTCCTTCCCTGCGGTATTTGTTGCTAGGTAGCAAATGAGGCCGCTGCTATATTGGTATTCGAGTTTCAGTTTGAATCGCCCCCTAAGAGACAGAAAATTGGTTGCACTTCTGTGAAACATTCAGCGTCAGGAGTGGACAGTTTTTGGGGTCTGAGTTGCTGGATTGAAGGGGAGGATGCTGAAGTTTTTCTTTCTGATGTTTTTTTTCCTCTCTCTGTAGAAGAAAGAGCGCAGCACACCGCTCATAATTAATTTCTCATCTGCACTAGTTTTTCTTCACATGGTGTGAAAATGAACAGATCACTGGATTTTTTTTTTATATTAATAAAAATCTTAAAGCTTCCAGAAGCAGCTTTGCATCTCTAGTGTTTCTTTTATCTACTTATTATTGATTCCTATGAGGTGATAACATGCATCATTAAAGTTGGTTTATTCTTGCTTTATTCTCCTGTTGGCTCCAAACCGCATTTTTTATCACCACTTTAAATGTTTGTTTGTGTTCCCTTTGGTTGACCTTACAAGAACTGAATCCAAATCACATTTTTATTTTTTATTTTTTTATCTGATCAAATAAAACAATCTGGTATTTTTAGCCTTAGCTGCAAGTTTTAAAAACACTTTTCTTTTTTCTTTTTTGTTCCAACCTACAGCATAGTGATGCCGCCCACCACTCAGTGCCTCGTTGCAGGAGCAGTCAATAATAAAGTATTAAGAATGATTATTTATTTCCCTGTGCCGTTTTCTGTCTGAACCTCTCCCTGCAGGTACACCTTCTTCATCGTTCTGTATCCGATGGGAGTGAGCGGAGAACTGCTGACCATCTACGCAGCTCTGCCGTATGTTCAGAAGACGGGCCTGTACTCCGTCACCCTCCCCAACAAGTACAACTTCTCCTTCGACTACTACAGCTTCCTCATCCTCGTCATGATCTCCTACATTCCCCGTGAGTAAGCGAGCACAGTTTGGGTTTGTTTTTTTGGGGGGTTTTTTACCGTTTTTTTTTTACCGCATAAGGAAATAAAATTAAAAAAAAGAAAGAGGAAGAACGTATTTTTCAGTTTTCGAAGCATCAGGCCTTTTGAGTTCTTCCTGCCGAGATAAAGTGATGATTTGGAGAGCAAAGAAGATGTAGCGAATGCGTAAATCACTACTGCAATGTGAAATTTATATGTAAATCTGATGAATACCAATTAAGAAACGGGTTGCTTTTTTGGGAGTTTCACAAAGTTATCAGTTTATGGGGAGAGTGTTTACCATCAGATCCTAATTTATTGGTAGCTGGAGAGTCCAATCCCTCCAGCTAGTGGTTTTCAAACCTCATATAATCAGAAAAATCTTAATTTTTAAACAATAGTAGAAACAACTCAGAATAAAAAAATTCTAGATTGGGTATCAGTGACAGTGTTCCCCTGTCCCTAAGGGCAGATCTATTCAGTCTAATTCTATGCTTTGTGCTTTCAGTGACTACATGCTTTATTATTTATTTTACACTCCTAATTGCACTTTCTGAACAATTTGAAAGGTTTGCTGCAGTTTGAGCCGGGTAGTCAGCCTGTTATCAGTTTCTTTATTATTTATTTTACATTGGCTGTTAATACTGTGTTGTTTTTTACGTGCTTGACCCAAAAAATTTGTAATTTAGTACATTTATGTTTTTAAAAAAAAGAAACGCTTTAAGTCAGTTCAGCACTGTTTTTATGTATCGGATGACATCAGCCAACACTAAACCTCAGATGTTTGTATCGGTACCGGGAGTGAAAACAGTGGATCGTTGCATCCCTATGAGAAACACTCGCAGACCAGTACTACCTCTTCCTCTGAAATGTATTGCAATTGCTGGAGCACTTTGCATATCAATCACTAGATCCGTCTTGTTTTTTAAATTTCTCACTGAAAGTTGTTTAAGTTTTGCGTTAGTTCCTGATTCTAAGTTGTGATTTCAGAGGTATAATGAACAAAGCAGGAAGTGGGGTTGGGTGTCACGATTAGAAAATGTTTACACTCCTAAAGCAAAGAAATTATGAGATAGGACACATTTCCCACAATGCAGTTTTGTGCTTTTGCTCAGTTTAAAATCAAAACAACAGAAACTTTTTTTAAAAATTATTATTGTGGTTGGGGCAAAATGATTATTGGTATTAATGATTACCATGGTAGCAGTGAAGGCTGCAGTGTTTCCTGAGCAGGTTTAGAAGTATATTGTGTCAGGCTGTGTGCCGTCTGTGAGAACTGTTTGTGTAGGGAGCCCTGTTGAGACATTTAGAGCTGTAATCATCATAAATGTCAAAGTTTCCTGGCAGAATAATAAACGGTGACAGTTTTTTTCTTTTGGAATTAAATATAGTGCTGTGGCTTTAAGTTAAGGGATCTTCAAATAAACCTCATTCGCTTGTGTTTTCTATTTCACTTATATTATGATCAAATTAGTTTTACTGGAAAATTATATTATTAAATATTTATTCAAATGTAATAAAAGAAGGGGATCTGTTAATTGCGTGATAAATTAAAACCAGGTCAATAATTTCCTCCTTTCTATTCTCTACCAAAAACTTAACGACAAAAATCTCCAGCCTGGTGCATTTGTCTCAACTAGCTTTTCTTTTGAAGGACAATTTTGTTTACAGAAAATTCATATTTTCTTTTATTTGTTGTTTTTTTTTATTCATTTTGGATGTTCACTAGAATTTAAAGTATATTGAGAATGTGCTTTTGCATTATTATGCCATTACCATTGTATCACTTGAAAATGTTCTCAAAACAACGTTACCGTTTATCGCGATAATTTCTGAGACAATTTATCGTCCAGTGTCGTTATCGGATAACTGGCGATCTTCTTATTTTTCCTCCTGCGATTTAGTTTTTTTTTTTTCATGTAGTTGTGGTCGTTGCCTCTTCTGCTCATCTGCAACGTTACTCTAGATGCTGCGAATCTCCTCTCGGTTCAAGAAGTTAGCGTTTTTTTTTCTTCAGATTCACTCATTTTCCCTGCGCTGGCCATAACGACGCCTCTCCCCTCAGTCTTTCCCCAGCTGTACTTCCACATGATGCGGCAGAGGAAGAAGGTGCTGGGCCACACAGACGACTACAGCAAAGTGGAGTGAGCTGTGCGGCGCTCAGAACGGCTCACATGAGAGGAAAGCAACCAAAACATCCCATAAAGAACAAATCAGTATTTTTAGTTTTCAAACTGCCAAAACCGAACCCTCCCCTCCCCCCGCCCCGTAGATCATCCTATCATCCACACACTTCATTTTAATAATTTAAATTTTTACAGCAATCTAAGTACGTCATACAGACATTATGGATAAACTTTTGTTTTTGTTTTTTTTTTTGCATATTTATGAACAAATTGTGATTACATTGAAGTTTAAAGAAACGATGAGCTGCTCTGTGAGCATCGAGCAGAGCTTGGACAAAGCTAATCTGAACAGAATGATACACTAATCGACCTTTGACCTCCTAATAAACAACACCGAAGTGGAGAGTTGACTCGGATCCTCACCTCCCACTGACTTTTGTTTATTCATTTATTGTCTTTGATCCCCTCGTGGTTTGCTTTAGGCTACTGTAATGTAGAAAGAATGAGTTGGAGCCTAGCACTGAGAGTTGGTGTCTGTAGGTTTTGCATCCTTTGTACAAATTGATTTGATGATTTCCATTTTGTGTAATTTATTGAAAAATTTGACTACATTCCACATTTAGCTCAATAAACTTTTTTGTTTTCCATCCCATGCTTGCATGCTTGTTTTTTCTTTTTGTTTTATTATTATTATTATTTTAATTTTGTGTTTGTTTATTCGTTTGGCTTACGTTATAGTACAGTGCCTTGCTAAAGTTTGCTTTGTGCCAAGGAGAAATTGATGGATCACCACACGGCTGGCCATAATTGTGATGCAGAAGTAATATACGATTACATTTATTTATTTTTTTTACTTGTGCAATGTATATTTTGCAGAACCACATCCTCCCACAGTTATTAACCAAAACGTTTTAGACTTGTCCCCACATGTTGAGATGAATTCTCCTCTTCGTCTTAACAAATTGGCACAAGCTCAGCCAGATTGGGTCGATCGCATCTGTGAAGATCAATTTTTAGGTTTTGCCTTAGATTTTCAATTTGATTTTAGATCTGGTGTGTTCTAACTCATTAACACACACGTCAATCTAAATCTTCACCGTATCTTCACAGTGAAGGTCCACTCCAATCCCCAGTCTAGCAGCTTCTCTCTGTTTGGCTCCATCCAGCCTCACCGTTCCTGCTAACGACGACGTTCCATCTGCATACGGCTTTCTTCTCACCACTCCTTATGTAATTTTCACAAAAATGGCACAAAATCTTGCTAAAATACATTGAATACATTGCTGAAGGGGCAGGAATGCTTTTGCGAAGCACTGTGTAGTGATTCATTTGTCTGCTCTTTCCATCATGAATGGTGTCCTGCATGATCTGACTGTTTCTTCGGTTTATGTTCAAATACCTGGTCCATCTTTGTTTCCATGTTTCTCTTCTGTTCAACGTGATATTTTTGACTGAACTTCTGCTTTTGTGGGTTTTCACCATTTTGTTTCCTTTTACTGAAGAAGAAGAAGAAGAAGAAGAAGCGGTACAGTTTGGCATAAAAAACAACTGATAGCACAACATGCTGTAGCAAAAAAGTGTTTTAAAATGAGATGAGCTTTGATTATCTAAGACAATTGTAGCCTNCAGCACACCGCTCATAATTAATTTCTCATCTGCACTAGTTTTTCTTCACATGGTGTGAAAATGAACAGATCACTGGATTTTTTTTTTATATTAATAAAAATCTTAAAGCTTCCAGAAGCAGCTTTGCATCTCTAGTGTTTCTTTTATCTACTTATTATTGATTCCTATGAGGTGATAACATGCATCATTAAAGTTGGTTTATTCTTGCTTTATTCTCCTGTGTTAGCTCCAAACCGCATTTTTTATCACCACTTTAAATGTTTGTTTGTGTTCCCTTTGGTTGACCTTACAAGAACTGAATCCAAATCACATTTTTATTTTTTATTTTTTTATCTGATCAAATAAAACAATCTGGTATTTTTAGCCTTAGCTGCAAGTTTTGAAAACACTTTTCTTTTTTCTTTTTTGTTCCAACCTACAGCATAGTGATGCCGCCCACCACTCAGCGCCTCGATGCAGGAGCAGTCAATAATAAAGTATTAAGAATGATTATTTATTTCCCTGTGCCGTTTTCTGTCTGAACCTCTCCCTGCAGGTACACCTTCTTCATCGTTCTGTATCCGATGGGAGTGAGCGGAGAACTGCTGACCATCTACGCAGCTCTGCCGTACGTGCAGAAGACGGGCCTGTACTCCGTCACCCTCCCCAACAAGTACAACTTCTCCTTCGACTACTACAGCTTCCTCATCCTCGTCATGATCTCCTACATTCCCCGTGAGTAAGCGAGCACAGTTTGGGTTTGTTTTTTTGGGGGGTTTTTTACCGTTTTTTTTTTACCGCATAAGGAAATAAAATTAAAAAAAAGAAAGAGGAAGAACGTATTTTTCAGTTTTCGAAGCATCAGGCCTTTTGAGTTCTTCCTGCCGAGATAAAGTGATGATTTGGAGAGCAAAGAAGATGTAGCGAATGCGTAAATCACTACTGCAATGTGAAATTTATATGTAAATCTGATGAATACCAATTAAGAAACGGGTTGCTTTTTTGGGAGTTTCACAAAGTTATCAGTTTATGGGGAGAGTGTTTACCATCAGATCCTAATTTATTGGTAGCTGGAGAGTCCAATCCCTCCAGCTAGTGGTTTTCAAACCTCATATAATCAGAAAAATCTTAATTTTTAAACAATAGTAGAAACAACTCAGAATAAAAAAATTCTAGATTGGGTATCAGTGACAGTGTTCCCCTGTCCCTAAGGGCAGATCTATTCAGTCTAATTCTATGCTTTGTGCTTTCAGTGACTACATGCTTTATTATTTATTTTACACTCCTAATTGCACTTTCTGAACAATTTGAAAGGTTTGCTGCAGTTTGAGCCGGGTAGTCAGCCTGTTATCAGTTTCTTTATTATTTATTTTACATTGGCTGTTAATACTGTGTTGTTTTTTACGTGCTTGACCCAAAAAATTTGTAATTTAGTACATTTATGTTTTTAAAAAAAAGAAACGCTTTAAGTCAGTTCAGCACTGTTTTTATGTATCGGATGACATCAGCCAACACTAAACCTCAGATGTCCGTATCGGTACCGGGAGTGAAAACAGTGGATCGTTGCATCCCTATGAGAAACACTCGCAGACCAGTACTACCTCTTCCTCTGAAATGTATTACAATTGCAGGAGCACTTTGCATATCAATCACTAGATCCGTCTTGTTTTTTAAATTTCTCACTGGAAGTTGTTTAAGTTTTGCGTTAGTTCCTGATTCTAAGTTGTGATTTCAGAGGTATAATGAACAAAGCAGGAAGTGGGGTTGGGTGTCACGATTAGAAAATGTTTACACTCCTAAAGCAAAGAAATTATGAGATAGGACACATTTCCCACAATGCAGTTTTGTGCTTTTGCTCAGTTTAAAATCAAAACAACAGAAACTTTTTTTAAAAATTATTATTGTGGTTGGGGCAAAATGATTATTGGTATTAATGATTACCATGGTAGCAGTGAAGGCTGCAGTGTTTCCTGAGCAGGTTTAGAAGTATATTGTGTCAGGCTGTGTGCCGTCTGTGAGAACTGTTTGTGTAGGGAGCCCTGTTGAGACATTTAGAGCTGTAATCATCATAAATGTCAAAGTTTCCTGGCAGAATAATAAACGGTGACAGTTTTTTTCTTTTGGAATTAAATATAGTGCTGTGGCTTTAAGTTAAGGGATCTTCAAATAAACCTCATTCGCTTGTGTTTTCTATTTCACTTATATTATGATCAAATTAGTTTTACTGGAAAATTATATTATTAAATATTTATTCAAATGTAATAAAAGAAGGGGATCTGTTAATTGCGTGATAAATTAAAACCAGGTCAATAATTTCCTCCTTTCTATTCTCTACCAAAAACTTAACGACAAAAATCTCCAGCCTGGTGCATTTGTCTCAACTAGCTTTTCTTTTGAAGGACAATTTTGTTTACAGAAAATTCATATTTTCTTTTATTTGTTGTTTTTTTTTATTCATTTTGGATGTTCACTAGAATTTAAAGTATATTGAGAATGTGCTTTTGCATTATTATGCCATTACCATTGTATCACTTGAAAATGTTCTCAAAACAACGTTACCGTTTATCGCGATAATTTCTGAGACAATTTATCGTCCAGTGTCGTTATCGGATAACTGGCGATCTTCTTATTTTTCCTCCTGCGATTTAGTTTTTTTTTTTTCATGTAGTTGTGGTCGTTGCCTCTTCTGCTCATCTGCAACGTTACTCTAGATGCTGCGAATCTCCTCTCGGTTCAAGAAGTTAGCGTTTTTTTTTCTTCAGATTCACTCATTTTCCCTGCGCTGGCCATAACGACGCCTCTCCCCTCAGTCTTTCCCCAGCTGTACTTCCACATGATGCGGCAGAGGAAGAAGGTGCTGGGCCACACAGACGACTACAGCAAAGTGGAGTGAGCTGTGCGGCGCTCAGAACGGCTCACATGAGAGGAAAGCAACCAAAACATCCCATAAAGAACAAATCAGTGTTTTTAGTTTTCAAACTGCCAAAACCGAACCCTCCCCTCCCCCCGCCCCGTAGATCATCCTATCATCCACACACTTCATTTTAATAATTTAAATTTTTACAGCAATCTAAGTACGTCATACAGACATTATGGATAAACTTTTGTTTTTGTTTTTTTTTTTGCATATTTATGAACAAATTGTGATTACATTGAAGTTTAAAGAAACGATGAGCTGCTCTGTGAGCATCGAGCAGAGCTTGGACAAAGCTAATCTGAACAGAATGATACACTAATCGACCTTTGACCTCCTAATAAACAACACCGAAGTGGAGAGTTGACTCGGATCCTCACCTCCCACTGACTTTTGTTTATTCATTTATTGTCTTTGATCCCCTCGTGGTTTGCTTTAGGCTACTGTAATGTAGAAAGAATGAGTTGGAGCCTAGCACTGAGAGTTGGTGTCTGTAGGTTTTGCATCCTTTGTACAAATTGATTTGATGATTTCCATTTTGTGTAATTTATTGAAAAATTTGACTACATTCCACATTTAGCTCAATAAACTTTTTTGTTTTCCATCCCATGCTTGCATGCTTGTTTTTTCTTTTTGTTTTATTATTATTATTATTTTAATTTTGTGTTTGTTTATTCGTTTGGCTTACGTTATAGTACAGTGCCTTGCTAAAGTACATGCTTTGCTTTGTGCCAAGGAGAAATTGATGGATCACCACACGGCTGGCCATAATTGTGATGCAGAAGTAATATACGATTACATTTATTTATTTTTTTTACTTGTGCAATGTATATTTTGCAGAACCACATCCTCCCACAGTTATTAACCAAAACGTTTTAGACTTGTCCCCACATGTTGAGATGAATTCTCCTCTTCGTCTTAACAAATTGGCACAAGCTCAGCCAGATTGGGTCGATCGCATCTGTGAAGATCAATTTTTAGGTTTTGCCTTAGATTTTCAATTTGATTTTAGATCTGGTGTGTTCTAACTCATTAACACACACGTCAATCTAAATCTTCACCGTATCTTCACAGTGAAGGTCCACTCCAATCCCCAGTCTAGCAGCTTCTCTCTGTTTGGCTCCATCCAGCCTCACCGTTCCTGCTAACGACGACGTTCCATCTGCATACGGCTTTCTTCTCACCACTCCTTATGTAATTTTCACAAAAATGGCACAAAATCTTGCTAAAATACATTGAATACATTGCTGAAGGGGCAGGAATGCTTTTGCGAAGCACTGTGTAGTGATTCATTTGTCTGCTCTTTCCATCATGAATGGTGTCCTGCATGATCTGACTGTTTCTTCGGTTTATGTTCAAATACCTGGTCCATCTTTGTTTCCATGTTTCTCTTCTGTTCAACGTGATATTTTTGACTGAACTTCTGCTTTTGTGGGTTTTCACCATTTTGTTTCCTTTTACTGAAGAAGAAGAAGAAGAAGAAGAAGCGGTACAGTTTGGCATAAAAAACAACTGATAGCACAACATGCTGTAGCAAAAAAGTGTTTTAAAATGAGATGAGCTTTGATTATCTAAGACAATTGTAGCCTAAGTAAGTGTTGGATGTTTAAATTTGTTGACTTCTATTTAAAAAAAAAAAAGATGACAGAATTGCTTTGCTTAAAATGTGTGGTTAAATATTGAGGTGTGTGAGCTGAAGTAATATTCTCAAGTGAAAAGCTTGTGTTTGTGGGTAAATTATGTCTGGAGTTGATTTTTGAGTTTTGACCTTTCTCTTTTCCGTGAGCTGAAACTGTCACACTTAACGAGCTAACAAAAAGACTATTCAAACTTTCTACCTTTCTGCTATATTTTGTTTTATTTTTATAAGACTGAGGTACACACATCTGATATCTGATATCTAGCCACGTATATGTCTGGAAGTTGGAGTAGGACGTCTGAAAGTTAAGGTTTTAGGTTCCTCAAAGACAACGTCCATCATGCGGTGCAGCAGTGAATCACAAAATGGTTTACAACTGTTTTGGTTTTTTTTTATATAATTAAAACATAATTTATCAGTGGTGTCACCCTACTGACCACTCTGTTTGTAGCTTCTATGTTTTCATCTCTGCTGCCGGACACACTGCCGCAGGGACGTGTGGATTTCACACAACAATCGAAAAGCTGGTTTTGTGAAAAGCTGGTAGCCGATCATGCGCGAAGGCAGGAATCTCAGAGCTGTTCCTGTGAATGCAGATGTTTACTCCGTGTGGGTGAACTGAGAGGCCACCGGGTCTTCAGAAAGTATTCTTGACCTTTTTTGTTTTAGTCACAACCACAAACGTCTATTGAGTTTTATGTGATAACACAACACAAAGTGGTGCATAATTTCAAAGTGGGAAGAAAATATCAATGTTTTTTTAAAAAAAAGATGTGGAAAGTGTAGTCTGCTAGATTTTACATAGACCAGTGGTAAAAGGGGCTGAATATAAACTTTTTCAGATTTTTTTTTTGATGTATACTTTTTTGAAAATTGTCGTTTTTCTTCTACTTCACAACCATGCACCACTTTGTGTTACTCTGTCGCATCAAATCTGGAAATGCATTCCAGATTTCATACAGCAGCAGTAGCTGCGTGGGAATAGTTTTACAAGGCACTGACTGCTTTCTCTTTGCTGAGGAATATGTTAATGTTTTCAGAGCAAAGCCGACACCATCTTCAAGTTGAGATCTTGCTCTATTTAATTTTTTTTAATGCTGATCTCTCTCTCTAGACCAGCGGTGTCAAACTCATTTTGGTTTTGGGTCAAATCAAGGTCATGAATGCTCTTAAAGGGCCGGTTGTGCCAGAATTTATTGATAAAACCTGATTACAAACTGTTAGAATATCATTACATTCTTAAACAATATTACTGAATATCTTTTCAGTCCCTCCAGGATTTTATGATTCTTTTTGTGATTTTTTTGCAGTAAAAACCAAAGTGTTTGTGGCACTCATTTAGAAATATTTGCGATATTTACGCTCATTTATGACAGTAAATGTGACTTTTTATTACTCGCTGCATAGATCATGGACTATAATCTGACATCAGTTAAGACTGAGGCAGCTGTGTAGTACTAAGAAAGTTTTTGACAATTTTTGAGAAAAATCTGCAATAAACTCCCAATTATTAGCACAAAAAAGTGCTGCGGTTTGTTGAATTTACGTGAATTTCCACGATAATTCTCAAGAAACTGGAGGGACTGATTGATATAATTTGGCAGTAAACAGATAAAAACTGCATTGATTTGATTGAGAACATAATATTTAAGCACACTTGGTGTTTAGAGGGCCCCCATAAAAAGCTACGGTGGGCCAGATTTGGCCCACGGGCCTCGAGTTTGACACACGTGCTCTAGAAAAACAAAGTTTCCTGTATTGCATTCAGATCTCCTTTGTCAGATCAGTTAGCTGTTGTTTCCATTCTCCTTCATCGACGGTTGAGCATGATTTGCCTGGTTTGTTGGAGATACTCGGCACAACACATCTGAAAACTGCATGAAAGCGTTGATGTAGACGCTTCGAACGATGACTTGTCTCATAACCCAAGAAACAAACAAACAAAAAGAAAAAAAATGGGGGAAAAAATAAAACGTAAGCATGGTATTTTTCTTTACATCTGGTTCTGTCGAATAAAAGTTTTGATACCAAACCTCTGCAGGACGTCAGCAGACTGACGGGTATGATCACTGAGTATACATATATATATTTACAATAAACCTAAAACATGGTAAAGCACATTCGCTGTTGTGTTTGTGTTGCTATCATTAAAATTGATAATTGCTGTTGTAATACCCCTCATTATCTGCGCACAGAGAGTGAACGGCTGTTTTGTGTGTTTTGACTTAATGTCCCTGTGAGTCACTTTAACAGCATGTAGGAGGAAACACTGCATGTCATACAAGCAGCAAAGAGTCTTTAAATCCATTAACTAACCAGGCTGCTATTCATGAAAAAGAAATGCAGCTGTATGAAAATTAGAAGAGTGGAAAGCCACAGTGAAGGTCCTCTCTTTATATATATTTAGTATATATTAGCCTTTCATGTGAACCAGCAAGTCCAAAGAGGATAAAGTCTTTGTGTTTGAGTCGTCATGGGGAGACGACAGCAAACCTAAGTCTACGGTTTAATGCCCAGTATTCTACAATTCATTCAGGTTTTCCACTCACTTCCAGGTAAACGGATGTAGTAATGCAGACTGATTCTACAAAACATTTTTTTTTTTTTTGTTGAAAGACTGAGCTACTCTTGGGACCTCACTGAATACCAATGTTGTTATGCCAAAAGAGTAAAACAACTGAGAGCAACATCTCTGAAGTGGTAGACAAACACTATAAATGGTAAAGCCAGGTCAAAGTTTCCTGAGGCGTACAAGTTCAGGGATGGGCAATTTTATCACTGTAGTTTGTTTATTACGTCTTTATGTTTTTAGGTAAGTGTATGGGTGCTAATGCATGGGACAGCAATCATTGAAAACGTTCCCATTTCATNTCACTGTAGTTTGTTTATTACGTCTTTATGTTTTTAGGTAAGTGTATGGGTGCTAATGCATGGGACAGCAATCATTGAAAACGTTCCCATTTCATGTTGGCTTCTTCGCTTCTTAAAGAAGTGTGACTTAGAAACTGCAAAAAAACATAACCTTTTCATGCATAGTGGTCACTACAACTATCTGAAAGCCATGTTCTTGTGCTTCTTGTGGATTTTTATGTTATAAATGCATCACAGTCCACTGAAGTGGACACTAATGCATCATAAAATACACCACCAACTACTGGCCATCAACTGCAAATGCAAGAAATGATCTTTGTTAAAGCCAATATGGCCGACAGACAAAAACGCATGCCGACCAACCCGGTCCCTCCTTCTACTGTAGACGACTCTGGCAGGTAAAAAAAAACCATTGTGACATCAGATAACCTCTAAAGAACAATAATACTGATGTATTTTTCAAATAACTTTGTGTTTGGAGAAAATTACAATTGATCACCTAAAAATATATGTATATCTTTTTTTCTTTTACAAATTTTTTTCCCTACTTTTTATGCCTTAAGAAAATAAAACAAAAATTTAAATCCTGACACAAAGGATCATAATTCATGCATGAAAGGGTTAAATTTCAAATTTACTTATATTTGTGAAACAAGCAGTGGAGAAGCTAGTAAAAATAGCATTTCTGATGTCAGATTTGTTTTTTTTCTCATTAATGGAAATCTATCAAGGCAACAGTAAATCAAAAATTCTTATCATGAATAGAAATGCTCACGATAAATTATAAGCGATAAACTAAATGCCCTACTACGGTTTGCAGAGAATAACTTTCTGCAGAGACAAAATCTACAGACTTCTGAACCTCCTTTGGCCAACAGACTTGCTCAAGGATTTTAAAGGAGATTTAATGGGATGGATTTCCACGATGAAGCTGCTTCTTCACCAAATGCAATGCAGACTGTCGGCTATTTGACCATTGTCAGAAGAAAATCATTCGGTTTTCCTGCATTATTTCAAAGTTTTTGTGCAGAGGGGATTATTGTCTTTTCTCAGGAGTTGCAGTTGAAGAGCTTGTCAACTGTTGAAGGCATTTCAGTTGTTTAGATTCATGGGTGAAAGAAAAAGAAAAAAGCTGGAGATTCATGTACTTTATGATTATTTCCATCAATCCTTTTATTAATCACCTCATATGTCTGCTATTTTAATGTCTGTAATGTTGAGAAGTGTGATTAACTCTGATGAAGAAGAAAAATGCTCTAGGTGTTTTTTTTATTATTATTTATTTACCTTGGAAAAACAGTCATAACGTCTTAACTTTTTCACATCTTGTCATGCTTCCAGCACAAAAAGCAGGATCATATATTTAGATTTCATGCTGTGGACCAACATAAATTTGTGCATAATTGTTTAGTAGAAGTTACAAAAAAAATGATTCATGGTTTTCAATTTTCTTCTCAGTAAAAATTTGGAAAGCGATACGGAGCCTTAGTTACTCTGATGCTCCTAAATAAAATTCCCTTGAAAAGTCCCCTATTCGTCAAATAGAGTCACGTTGTGTGTGATTTCTCCTCGGTGTAAACATGGCCATTCAGTGAAGGACTCGACAGTTTCGATCTGTATCTTAAAACTGTGAATCTATCATCTTGATTTTGATTTCGTCACCGACACGATCATTCATGTCGTGTTTGTGGAAGAAAGCCCCAAACACGATTCACGTGACAATTTAATTTCACGAATGAACGAAAGCCTACGAGTTACAAGAGTTTGTAAATGCAAACTCTTGTAAATTGACCGAATGTCTAAAACTGCCACTGTAAAATTGAATTTTTCACTTTTCCATCTATTTCCGTCACCTCAACCCCACCAACATCTCGTGTTGCTGCTGACATCTAAGAGAAGCAAGCAAGCAAACAGTCATAAGATGAGCAAGAGAAAAGTTGCACAACTCGGACCGAGATCATTCTGTGTCCGATATCTATCTGAGCTCCCAGTTTTTTTTTTATTTTTATTTATTTTTTTATTTGACGGAGATCTGAATGGAGGCCATTGTTCTCTAAAGCCGACAGTGTTTCACTCTGAGCGGATTCCAGAGGGGGCACAAGGAGCACAGCTGGAGGTGAGACGGTCATGGCCGAGACATGCGGCTCGCCATCACATGCTTCCGCTTTATTCTCATTAGCACCTAACATGGGCTCGAACCAGCCAAATGCTTACTTTTCATTCCTAAATACGTAAATAAGTTTCCAATAAGGATGGGTGTTTGGAAGAGTCGAGGCGCATTATGAGGACAATGAGTAAAATCATTTGACCAGTGTCAGGTATTCATATGGGTGACTGGGCTCACCGCCCAGGGCACCATCGCCTTGGGGATGAGAGATGACCTCTATGGGAAAAAACAAAACAAAACAAACATTAGCTGGCAGTTCCAGTATCTTCACTTGCTTGTTGGCATATCCTGCTAATGTAGACTGAACTGGAGCTTCTTTAAGAACGCAGTGTGAACGTTGTTAAACCTTCATTTTGTTTGTTTGGACGAGTCAGGAGTCACCTTTCACTAAGATATGTGAGTTTCTGGATTATTTATTCTGAAAAAAAAAGAAATGCAGAGCGAACACAAAGCATTTGACTCCTGGTCCACTCACATTAAAGATCGACTTACTTGAAAAGCTAAACTCATACGGACATAAAGCTACAGACTGAAAGATATCTTCAAAAGATCAGTTTACGTGATTCCAATTCACAGCAAAGGTCATCACAAAGTGCCTTATAAGAAAAACAGATTCAATTTCTACACTGAAATAGAACAGATCGGTTCATATTCAGTCACATCCACTATTATTAGATCCTAGAGAATTCAGTCTAACACACCTGGAGGCAGAAGGTTGTTCAGTGCACGCACTGTAGTGACGGGGAAAAGCAACAACTTCCTCTAGGAAGTACAGTCTCTGGGATGAAAGCAGACTGTGACATCGGTCTTGTCAGTTTTTGTTTTACTGTTTAGTTTGTTCGATTGTGTTTATTTCGAGAGTGGTCTAGATGACAAATCCAAATATCTGGTTGTAGATTTGAAAGATGTCGCTTTTATCTTTTGCTTTCTTGTGTATCTTCCTTGTGTAATTTGGAAATGTAAAACTGGGTTTGGAATGGGGCCTGTTAAATGTGGCTCGCCCTTGGCCCCGTTCTTCCAGGAATCGCCACTGCGACTGTAAAACGATTAATGACCGAAGTAGTCTAATTTAATACAGGCTTTTTATTATATTAAAAAAAAAAAGGAAAACTGATTTACAATTTAAAAACAGCTGAAGAGCTGAACTGAACTGAAGAGGGTAGAACATCATTAACTAATGAATGAAAAGAGCCTTTTAAGTTTTCAACCACGAACAGGAGACCACTGAGAAAAGTAAAACTGCAGTAGAGTATGTATATATTTTTTTATTATTCTTTTGGAGTTAGAAGGTGTTGACTATTGAGGTCCAGAAACCATCGGAGCGAAGAGGAAAAACATCCGACCCCTTGGTTGGTCCATCATACGTGGTTTTTGCGTGTGCGGGCTTTCCCAACTGCGGGGCCACCGAGTTCCGCCAATTCATCGAAAGGCGTCCGTGGGGGTCGCGCAGCCTCCGGATCGTGGGCGCGTGGTGGTGTGGGGGGGAGGAGGAGAGGAGAGAGACTGACTGGCCCGCGATCCAATAGAAGCTCGCCGGAGAGTGACTCACCCTCTTCCCCTTTCCAATGGAAGCGCGGCGGAAAGGCGGGCCACAGGAAGCACACTTGGTTGAATGATAGTCGGAGCGACAATCGGCGGCAGCGGCGGCGGCGGGGATCTGTCTGTTCATTGGGGGGGTGTGGATTTGTTTGTGATGCCACGCTCGGAACGGACACCGACGGCTCTCGCCGGAGGCTGCGGGAGCACGCTCTGAGCACCCGAAGGGCGCCGACTCTCCCTGTGAAATGCTCGCCGCTGTCCGGCTTGCGGATCCACAGCCTGCAGCCCGCCGGACACCTCGGCAGTGAGCGATCTGAGCGGCGATGATGGACAGCTGTTGGTCATCGACTTTGCGGCGTTAGCGGGCTGACAATGAGCTGCTGGCGCGGCGATACACGCTGTGCGGTTGACCACGACTGCCAAAGGAGGACGAGGAGAAGGAGGAGCGGCTGAGCTCTCTCCTCTTTGCTCCCCGTGTTGTGAGATGATCGTGATGTTGATGATGATGATAATGATGATGGTGGTGATGATGATGATGATGATGATGATGATGATGATGATGCCTCGTTTTGGCCAAACGTGTGGCTACCGTCAAGGGTGAAACGTTTTTTTTTTTTTTTTGTTTTTTGTTTTTTTTGCAAAGCACAGGTGCATGGAGATCGTAGGTGCCAACATGCGACCTCGATTTATTTATTTATTTTATTTATTTATTTTTTTGGTTTTGTTTCGATGCTCGTCGCAGGAGGCGACCACAGGAGTACAGGAAGCAGATCGGCCGTAATGGATTCACGGTGTAACTGATGGCGCTGCGCTATGATCTCCGGGGATCTTCCGAGTTGTGTAATGCATTTATTCCATTTACAAGGCGCGCTGCCGTGCAACCTCTCCACGGATGAGCGCTAATTGGGGCCCCGATGATGTAGAGCCAAATCCACCTGGATCAAGCGCTGCTTCCCCCCTGTGACTTGTCATGTTCAATTGATTTCCTTTTTTTTCTTTTTACCCCCAAAGGATTGTTTTAGGCCACTTTTTTCAAAATTAATGTTTTTGTTTGTTTGTTAGCATTAAATATGTTTAGATCGTCCCCAAAGATGAAGAACTCACTTTGTATGAGACATTTAAACCGAGTCAACCTTGTGACTGAATAGTCCCCTGACTTTTTTTTTTCTTATCCCCCCCTCCCCTCCTCCTCCTTACGCCGTCAGTGGAGCGAAACTTTTCCTGTGTGACTGTTTATCCGTTGCGTCCTCCATCCACAATGTCCAGATCAAACAGCGTCAGCCCGCCCGGACTCGGTGCGCCCGGGCTGAGGGGAGGGACCGAGCACAGGTCAGCCTGGGGAGAGGCTGACTCTGTGGCCAACGGGTGCCCATACTCAGCCAGATCTCCGCGCAACTTGCTCACCCGCACCAACAGCCGCTGGAGGCAGCAGCAGCAGCAGCAGCAGGGGGAGGAGGAGGCGGAGGATGTCGATCCGGAGCGCCGGCCTCCTCCAGGGCGAGCCTCCACAACCGTCAGCAGCAGGGTCAGCTTCAGGTCCCGCTCGGCTTGGCAGGACCATGGCGAGGAGCCGGAGAGCCGCGGCAACAGCAACCCCGCGTCCGCGAAGCGCGCCGACCTGGCCGAGGTGAGACCCAAGTCCGTGGAGCTGGGTCTGGAGGAGCGCCGAGCCAAGTCGCGGAGCGACAACAACAAGGGAGAGCGGGAGGAAGACGGGGTCATGCCGGAGGTGAACGTCTCCCTGGTGGCGTGCTGCGTCAGCGTCATGCACGTCTTCAAGTCCAAGAAGTTCCAGTCGGAGAAGCTGGAGCGGCTCTACCAACGCTACTTCTTCCGCCTCAACCAGAGCAGCCTGACCATGCTGATGGGGGTGCTGGTGCTGGTCTTCACCGTCATGCTGGCCTTCCACTGCTCCGGAGCTCCGACGGTCACCTACGTGGTGGTGTTCTCCCTGGCCATCTTCCTCACGCTGGTGCTCATGGTGGTGTGCAACCGGAACGCGTTCCACCAGGACCACATGTGGATGGTGTGCTACGCCGTGATCCTGCTGGTGATCGTGATCCAGGTGATCGGCGTGCTGCTGGTGCAGCCCCGCAGCGCCTCGGAGGGCATCTGGTGGACCGTGTTCTTCATCCATGTCATCTACACGCTGCTGCCCGTCAGGATGCGCGCCGCTGTCATCACTGGAGTTATTCTCTCCGCCATCCACGTGGCCATTTCTTGGATGTTAAACGGAGTGGACAGCTTTCTGTGGAAGCAGGTACGTGCTCTGTGCGGATAGAGGTTTGGAGAGTTTATTTGTTTTTTGTTTTTTTATGCGCGCGGTTCGTCGTGCGTAAAAAAGAAAACATTAAAGACGCACAGGAATCAAAACCTGCAGCTTGTTGAGCGCCTTTCCACTTAATCATTTCTGTCGTACGGAACAAAGTCGAGAGGAATAAGATGCAGACAGTTTATTGTTTGGAGCTTTGGAATAAAAGTTCTAAAATAAGCAAGGGGTACGGTGGGGTGGGTGGGGAGACGTTTTTAGAAAGTGAAATGTTTGTCGCTCCTGACGACTGACGGGACTGGAGAGTCATCGGTTTTAACTGGACAGGCAAATAAATGCCTGCAGAAGGGAACAAAGTGATGCTGAAAAGTTTTGATCAGCTTCTGTACAGGGAGGCACGTTTCTGCATTGATGGGAGTGAAAAAAAAACAACAACCTCTTTTGTCTTTTATAGAGTTGAATCGAAATCCTGATGGTCTGTTTATTTCAGCTTTTTGGATTCAGTGGAATCAGCTTCCTGGGTCATGATCAGAAGAAGCTTTTACTTCACTTTTGCAGAAATTTGAAAATTATTTGAAGGAGATTTTTCTTTTAATATGAGGGATTTGTTTGTCTTGAAACTGGGATGAATTTGAAGTATTAACTCCTTTATTTATTTATATTTTTACAATGTAGTTTAGTATTTATTTTGAGTTGGGAACAGTGATTAAAAAAAAAACACTGAGCCTTTTGTTGTGTCATTGTGACATTTCTTATTCAGTTTCTACCAGATTAGTGCTAAATGTGTTTTTTTCCCCTCTATTTTTTGTTTTATTATTGCATGGCTTCTGCGTTTTAGTGAGAGTAAAATTTCAATTTCTTCGTTTCTCTGCTGTTTGGCTCAATTGTTACTTCAGAAGGAGAGCTGCATCTCCATATCTGTCATATTTCTTTTTAACAGAACCATTACACTGTTTGACAAGAGTCAGAATTGCATTCTTTGTGGTCAGAAATATCTTATTGTGCATAAGTTGTGTGATCTAGATTTTAACTAAGGGTAAGAAGAGGACTGCATGTAAACTTTGCTACTTTTTGTCAGATTTTTTTAAAAAAA
>NW_006799958.1:3720200-3721125 GCF_000485575.1 Poecilia formosa | reverse complement strand
AAGTGTAAATATCACAAATTGCAAAAAATCATCCAAAAAATCACAAAATCTTGGAGGAACCAAAAAAATGTTCAGTTTTATTATGTAATTTTAAGAATTCATTGATATTTTATCAATACATTTTGGCACACCTGGCCCTTTAAGAGCATTCATGACCTTGATTTGGCCCAAAACGAAAATGAGTTTGACCCCCCTGCTCCACAGACAGACAGACGCATTTACCATAATAACTGGGGAGAGATTTGATTAGTTTCTTAAATTCAGATGTGAGAGACAACGGAGATTCTGTTTCCAAGAACAATTTTGGAAAACCGAAATTATTCCATCACACTGTTTTACAGTACTGATTTGATTCACAATAACTGAATTAAACCCACAACGTGTCCTGGTTGGGTTCAACTCCTGGTTTCTGTACGTCTGTTCAACAATGTTCAAGTAAAAAAAAAAAAGAAAAAGAGGACCTTCCCACAATGCCTGCCGATTTAAAATTTCTGATTCCAAATTGCTCTCATTATTTGGAAATTGTGCTTGCCTCTTGCTTTGGGGGGTGGGAACCGATGACAGATGTTCTTGTTTTACAAATGTGGTTCTCTAATGAGCTCAGTCGGGCCGGTTTCAGAGGATGTTCTGTTTTTGTCATTGTCCCTCTGCTGCATGTCATAGCGTCCCGGTACTCCTGCTGGTGTTTCAGTAAGCACTTCTCATGGCGAGTAGACAGATGCTGACACATGCTGGTTTCATTTACCCCGCTCCTTTTTTTTTTTTGAAGATGCACTCAGTGGAAAAGTTGACTTTCTCCAGCTCATTGTGTTCTTCTTACCCTCAAACTGCTGCACCCTTTGTTGTTTGCGCCTTGCTGTAAAACGGCTTGCCACTTTTGCAGGCCTTGTTTTGTTTTTTTTTTTTTTTTTTTTTTTTTTTTTTT
>NW_006799958.1:3671772-3719635 GCF_000485575.1 Poecilia formosa | reverse complement strand
TTTAATAGTCGCGTGTAAATTTTTTATTTATTTATTTTTTGATTACACTACTTTTGGAAGTCCAACGTGAAACTTGCTTCGTGTACAGCACGTCGTTATTTCAAATCCCAACAAAAGCAGCGAGTGCGTCTTTATTGCAGGGGACATTTAGTTAAAACGCCTTTTTTAAAAACTCAACGAAGCATCCCTCCGTCTCAATTATCAAAGGATCTTCTGCACTGTAAACTTGCAAAAGAATGTGTCAATTAGCGGAAAGCCTGGAGTTTCACTCTTTGTTTTGTTTTCGAGGTCTACTGTTTGGTTACGTAAGCAAAGTCCAGGCTGGTTTATGGTGTGATTGTGTGGACGGCGGCTTGTGCTTGTGTTTCCAGCGGAAGCCACGCTGGTCTTCATGCGCTGACGTGGGAACAAACTGCTGGATTTGTTGTTGTTTTCATATCTGATCTCCCCTCCTCGTTCACTCAGAACCTTGTTGCTTGTCGGTAGTTACTAAAGGTTCAGTGTTTCTTATGCTTTCCTTATCATTTGCATCTTTTTCAGTTGTATTTTCTGTTGATTTTAAAGCTTTTCTCCCCTTTGGGAGCACTTCCGTTTCTGAACTGTAGAGGGAGCTGTGTTTGGTCTTCGGGGTGAATTTGGAGAGTCCAGTTTGGAGCTAATTCAGGTTTTGGTATTGTTTTTGGTTTATATGAACAGTCATGAAATATTTGTCACATAAAGAAACATGAATGAGTTAAGATATAGAAAACAGTTTTTGTCCATTATGGTTAAGAGAAAATACTTTTTAGATTATTATTTTTAAAAAAAGGATGTGTTCATGTTAATTCACAGATTCAAACGCTTATCCATGAACTGGATTTTGAGGGTGATCGTGTTCATATCTGTGAGTATAAAGCCGATTCCTGACTCGGTACATGCTAGCAGACCAGCAGCCCCAGGATTCCAGAGGTAATGGGTTTTCTGGCTGCCTAATTGTGCTGCTTGTAATGTGTGGAAATTCAAAACAGATGCCCATAGTGTCTGTTTTTTTTTTTTTGTTTTGTTTTTTATGTTTACCCACCTTAGAGTCATGGCACAATGATCTGTTTTTTGACCAGCTTCTGAACGCTTAAGATTTTTTTTTTCTTTCATAATTTGTCCTCATCCTCTATGGAAGCTTCCAAATACTTGCTTTTTAACTCAGCGGGCTCCTGTTTCAGGTATTTGATGTGAAATGAGCGTGGATGTAGGCCAGCTGAGGATGTCTTTAATAAACCGGCGCTGACGCATTCTGCTGCATATTCAGAAAACTTGCCTCTGTCTTCCTGTAACTTAGCAACGGACGGTATGTCACACAAACGCCGACCAACTTTTTCTTTTTTTCCCCAGCACCGGTGTGCTCGTACTTCCAGGCTTACGCCGTTTTATTATTCTGGCTCAAACAGAGGAAAAGGATTTCAGGGAAAAAAAAAAAGTATTCAGCTTATCCTTTCTCTCGTTTTTCTAAATAAATGTTTTTAAAAAATGTGTAAAAAGTGCTAATAAAAATTGCAAGTTAAAAAGAATGTGCTTCAGCTACGATCTGAAAAGTGTCTTTTTCATATAGGTGTCTAAAAAACTAAAAACAAAGCTTCGATCCTTCGATCAGGTTTTACATTATTGTGACCGGCTGCTATCGATATCGATGCTTGGACATGAACTGATTTAGCTTTACTTGAGCGGAGCCCATCATCAGGAAGCTGCAGCCACCAATACGGTCTCTCTGTTAATGTCACTGTGAATGTCATTGTAAATGTAAAAAACAAAAAATTTAAAAAATCTAAATTTTCTTTAGGGAAACTTGAGATTTGCTAGTTCCCAGTCGCATATCGGCTAATTCCACAATAACGTGTGCTTGTGCTGATGCACTGACGACAAGAATCCTCACATGCACAGAAAGATCAAATTTGTCTCACCATTTTTATTTTTATTTTTTTATTTATTTTTTGGAGTACATTTTAATTTTCCACTTGTCCCCTTGCTTTTTAGCATCTAAAACCTTCCGAAACCCGGTGTAAATGATTGCTCTGCTGTTGCTCTGCATCAGCAGAAAACTGATCTGATGGTGAAATGTCAAACGGGTGAATAGTTTCCACGTTGTGTTTTTTCACTGAGCAACACTTTAGTCTTGCACCAGGGACATCTTTTGCTCCGTTCTCCTCATCTGCCATCCATTCGCATTAATTAGTTTGTCTCCTAAGTTGAAATTCCAACTCATGGAGAGATTATTTTCAGGGGAAATTTATAAATTGTGATATACATTCCCCCCAAACCTGCAATCAATCGGTTTAGTGTGGTAACTCTTCTGTGGGTTAGTATTCCACTCGAGCTGCAAGCCACAGCTCAAATTAGATTTGCGATGTTAATGTGGTTGTTCTCTCTCTCTCTCTCTCTCTCTCTCTTTCTCTCTCTCTCTCTCTCTGTATTTTTTTACACTTTTATCGTCCATGTAAATAAGACTATTAATCTTCATTTAAAAATCCCCAACAAATATGTAGACCAACTCAGCATTATGTGACAACTACACATTTAATTTGTCAGCAGCTGTTTATTTTATGTCGGGTCTGACTGGAACATTAGCGGCGGTGAAGAAGAGCACTTAACTCAGATTTGCAACAACACATCCATTAAAAAAAAAAAAAAAGACAAATGCATGTTTGTCCTGACAGTTGATAGAATTGTGAGTTAAGCTTAGATGTTTTTCCAGCCCTGCTGTGCATCCTTAATGGGACAAAAATCCTAAAACTAGAAATTAACCTGTTTTAACACCGCAATATTTCTGCAACATCTACTGATAACTGAGTGCAGGACACTGTTGGCACCATCTGCTGTAAAAGCCTCTGTATTTTTGAAACAATGCGCTTCTCAGTTAACTCCTCACATTCAGGTTGAGGGTGTGTACAGTATATCGGCCTAAATACTAGTAAATATCAGAAAACCGTCAATCCGAAGTCGCTTTACTCTGGGATTGGCTAGAAGTTGGAAGTAAACCGTACATCCAGGTCGATTTTTAATTTCCAGGCATCTTTAGCTCGTGAGTCAGAGGGCAACGCTTTAAGGCTAAAAGAAACTGTGTGAAATTCATCCATTTTTCTATGATATTAAACAAAACATAGGATCCACAAAAGCTTTGAGCTCTTACAAGGGGCCTGAACTCTTTATTTGGTCAGAAAACATTGCCCTGTCACGGTTCTGTGCAGCACATCAGGATCCTGGGAGCAGCAGTGTTACCTTATGTGATGTGTACACCACACGCACACGCATGGCTTGATTAGCAGAGAATCAGAAGGAAGAGTGGCTACGCCGGCTTCACGCCGGGGCTACAACCTCATCACATCCACATCTGACTCCCAACGGCCTTCATAAGCCTCTGAAGTGCTACGTGCATCAGGTGCACACCTCCAAATTGTGCACACAGGCTGGATGCTGGAAGACTGACGGATGTTGAGTCGTCCAGAGTGAAACCACAAATGCAAAACGTTCTTGACAAAACCACTGAGGAGCACACTTGGCTCCATACGCAGAGATAAAGAGGTCGAGGGAAAATGTAATTAGCACAATGTGGATTTTATTATAATTTTGCGGTAGCTGCCATATGATTCCTTAAAAAGAAAACTCTGAACCTATTTTGTATGTCGTATCAATTATCCTCACTGCACAGAGAGCCGTTCCTGGATGAAGATTTGCAACAGATTGCTGTGATACAAAACCTCTTCATCTGCAGCTTCATCTTCTAATGATTAAAATGTTGATGGTATTTCCAGACTCAAACTGATTTTGGAGGCGTAGAAACCTGAGATTTTCCAAGTTTGATGTTTGATCGGCCTTGGAGATCCGATATTGTCCCGTAACTCGTTGAACTCATTATGTTACAATGCGATGCTCAACTGGGAAATCCTCCGTCTCGTCTTTAATCTCTAATCCAGCATGTCGCCTAACAGACTGGTGATTAAAAGCTAATATATTTTTTGCAATTTCTGTCCTGAATCGGCCCTGAACTGAACATCATGACCTCTTCTGAATGGTGATATAAGATGGATATAAGATGAGTTGGGGTTTTTTTGTGCGCAGTGAAATTATATAGAGCCTCTTTAATGGAGTCACTGGTTGAAAATACAGAGCTGGGAAATGTGCCTAATGTGCCACTTGTATGTTTTTGTTGAGCAAAACCATTCACTTCTCAGAAAGGTTTTAAAAGCCTTTGCTATGGCAACGGAGGACCAAAACCTCCTGTACTTGTGTCCTTTCATCTGTTTTATCCTGCTGTCATCCTTTATTCGCTTTAGTTATTGTCATTGGATTGTGACTTTGACCAAGTCTTGTTGAGTAGCAATCTACATCATTATAGTTGGGGATCTTATAGCGGTATATTTTTAGAGTGTCACAATTGGAGTCACTTCTTTTAAAGTTCAGAAATTACGTTGGGCCATGAAGACTCTTTCGATACGGGTATGGAGTTCTTGACCACCACGACTATTTCACCTCCCAAAACCGATAATGTACTGGAAATCATCACACACCAGAGGTTCATGTTACTCCCAACTGCGACACTCTACCTTGCAGGCAGTGGGCTCAAGTAGAGAAAGATTCCTGTAACCTACTTCAGATGTCAAGGATTTACCCCCAGGCTCTTGATGTCAAGGTCATCACCCACAGTTGACATGAGGAGGGGGCCCCTATCGCCGTAGTCGGTGGTAGATTTCTCAACACCTGTTGTGAACTGTCCCTGAGATCAGTGACTATCTCTTAAATCGTAGAGGTAAAAGAAAGCCGCTCCCTTCCGATGAGGCCTTTTCCTCGAGTCCAGGAGTTTAGGTATCTTGTAGGACGATGAAGGAGGTGAACAGATTGAAGAAATGCGTGGACTGCTTTAGTCTGTTGTGGTAAAGAAAGGCCGTAGGCTTGTACCTGGGCTCAACCTTAGAGGTGAGGTCAGGGGCACAATCCTCTGGGTTGTAAGCGTTGGAAAAGAAAGCAAACAGCAGCAGGCGTACTCCTCTACTCTCTGCACAGTTCTCAGTCTCCATAACAACTTTGTTAACAGCCACACATTGACTCAGGCTTCTATAGCAACAGAAGAATACCACGTGAAACTCTTTAACACGATATGTAGGTCTTTCTAATGCATTTATTGTGCTGTTGTGAAGATGTTGTAACCAGACTGGAGAGGCCTTTTCATCAGACGTCTCTTCTTCATCAGCTTGACCACATTTTAAGTGCGTTTCTCTGATCACATGTATAATAAAGCTTTTACTCTCATGGTATCTACTATCCACTGTCTTACTTTTCAGTTTGTCAACACATGATGAACCTGCAGGTTTCTTTGGATTGCATTTGTTCTCTCTTTGTGTTTCCACGTGTCACGGTGACACTGCTCGGGTTTACTCTCATTTGAGGAGAAATAATTTTGAGCTACTTTGCTTTTTCATAATTGCGCTGACCTACAAAACGTCAGACGGCTCATCTTTCAAAAGCCTTACCTTTTCAGATTATTATTCCTCCCTCACCTAAATGTTCCTGACATCCTCAGCAGGTTTGTTTTGTTTTCTTTTT
This sequence comes from Poecilia formosa, assembly GCF_000485575.1. Lineage (NCBI taxonomy): Eukaryota > Metazoa > Chordata > Actinopteri > Cyprinodontiformes > Poeciliidae > Poecilia > Poecilia formosa. The sequence continues at coordinate 3,714,064 of NW_006799958.1, read as the reverse complement.
TTTTCCCTTTCAGTAATGGTAAGTAGTATGAGTGACGGTACTTCACAAACAATAACCAGTTATCCAATCTACCATACCAGCTTAAGCATTTATTTATTATTAATTATTAATTATTATTATTATTATTATTATTCAGGGGAGTTTTACTGTGACTACCTGGCTTATTCTTTCTTTTTTTTCCATGTCTGTTGTTTGTGTTTGTGGTTGTTTTGAAGCTTCATGAGGGCCGTGGTTCCAGGACCTTGAGAACAGCTGGTCATATGCCGTCCCGCTTTTAGTTTCTCCCTGCAGGACTCCTAGCATGAGACCGCTGACACTGTGGTCTCATTGTGTCGGCTGACAAAGCTTAGCTAGTTCCTTCATGTGTTTTCCGAGGGGAAATCCTTCTTAGTCTAAGCAAGAAACTGTCATCATGAGCTTTGTGTACAAATGTCTGGAAAAGTTATCAAATAAATATACTTTTTTTATTTTCCCCCACCCATATATCAGTGTCGGATTTGGAGGGCAGTTTTAGTTGTTCATGTGGTGATATGACTGTCAGTCTTTTGTTTTGTCTTGATGTAAAAAAAGGGACTGTGAAGTGTTGTCCACCTTAAAAAGTCAATGTCCAGAGTGTGGAGGTGATCTTTGCAGGCATTTTCTACATCTGGTTAAAAAAAAACAACACACGCACACAAAGGCTATATTGCAGTATCAAAGTATGCCATGGTTTGATCATTGTGCACTGTCAGTGAGCTGGCTGAAAGAAGGCTACCACTTTTCCCATTGCTTAAAAGAATACCATGAGTCAATTGAATAGAAACCAATTATTTTTTTATGTAGTCTGTGCAGTTTGTTGCAGAATTTATAGAAGAGTTTGTAATATCCAAGGGTGTGCGCCACAAATCACTAGAAGAACTAAACTCTGCAGTAGTTCCAGTAGACTACTCTCTAACTTTTCAGACTTGACTTTGAAATATATTTATTGGGCTTGATTTGTTCATACATAAACTTTAATTTCTGAGGAGAAAAATAGTGTTTCAACTGCTTTGGATCGGAAAACAGGAAGACCTCACAAGTTATCGGAGAACATTCACTAGCAGGAATGTTTTTTTTGTTTTATTTATATTTACCCCAATGAACACCTCCTACAGTTGCATTATTGTCATTCTGCAATCATGTTTCTCAAACCTTCAGAACTAACGTTGATGTTGACTCTTATCTTTTAACAGTGGAGAACAGGGGAGCCAATGCATTGCCATGTCCTCACTGGTTCAGTTTTCAACAGGTGACATAATTCTGCTCCCACTCTGATTGCCCTACCCTGCTACACTTTTCCTGAAACTTTTTGAAATAAAACAGCATTGTTGCCTGTGTTGTAAACCTAAAGGTGCAAATGACTGAATTAGCTTTCTCTGCTACTACATAAAAATTTGTGAGTCTAAAGGCACTGAGATAAAAAGACCTTTCTCCAGCACCTTGTTTGGACAAACGGGTGCGGCTGCGTAGGAGCAGTCTGCAGAGCCAGGTTCTGTGAGACGCTCTGCATCAACACTCGTCATGCTATCCCACATGTCACCTATATGTTACTGAAACCGTGGCGTCGCAGTTGTCGTGTCGTTCCGAGTTCACACTCTGGAGTCCGTTCTACACCGTTCTGCTTGTTTTCGTTGGAAGCAGTGTATTAATTTCAGCTCTGATTGAACCGAGTGTCCACTTGGAGTGAAACTCAGTTTCAGCGTTAATATTACAAATATGCTTTGGTTCTGTTCCGACTCTTTGACTTAATTTGTATTGACTTTGGCCTTGAGAAACTGAGCCCTTTTTCTGCTCACTAAATATGACAGTGTTGGCTCTGGTAGAAACGTGTTAATGCTCTCATGATGCACTCCCACTTTTTTCTTTTATTTCCACTGCTATGCAAAACATTTAGATATTACAAGATATTATAAGAGGCTGCTTTAAAAAACCCTGATCTTATCTGTACAGTAAGAACAGTATTTATGATTTTACAATGTCATAATCCTGCCCATCCATATTTGGAGAACCAGCAGAATAACCAATGAGAGATGCTTCTCTCATAAATGTCATATTGATTGAACGCTACTTGGTCTGAAATGTTTTTGTTTTGTTTTTTTCTTACATTAGGGCGTACAATGTTTGTAGCTTATGCTTCAAATGATTGTAATATTTATTTGCTCTTAGCAAAAGACATGACGAGTCTCATGATCGTGTTACTGACTCCTTTTGAAACGCGACTCTTATTAAACCCTGGTGTGTTTTTCATGCAATACTGATGGGTTAGTCTCATAAATCACTACTTTACCGAATCACCTTTTTTCTTTTTTTTTTGGAGTTCAAGCTACAAAACTTCCGAGTGTATTTCTCCACCAGCTTTCTACATCGGATGCAGAGCCTGAAATTTCAAGTTCAAGCTCAGACTAGATGGAGAGCATCTGTGACCATCAGTTCTCAGGTCAGGGTTGTCGCTTGGTGCCCATCTCCAGCGAGGCGGGGTACGACCTGGGCTCGGTTCAACAGCTATGTCAATACACTCCATCCAGAACATGCAGCCGCCTTCTGGATTTATATTTAGACTAAATTACACAGTTTACTATTAGCTGATTTCTAGAGAAAATGGGCTGAACTGCACCGTAGTTTGGGGTCTCGTAGTGAAGGGCGTTAATTATCAAGGCATACCACTCATAAAGTTGTATTCGCCATGTATCGTTTCGCTTTCTCTCTTGAGATGATCTACTTTGTATTGGTCTGCCACATAAAGTACCAATAAAATATTTACATTAAGGTCGTATGATGAATAGTTTTGCATGAGACTGGTATGTACAACACAAACTGGCCGCTGTTTGCCTCTCTTAGTTCTCAGCATCCTTTTGTTCTTAGAAGAAAAGGATGGTGTTTACAATTTTTCAAACTGTAAACGTCCCCACCCTGTTTCGACATCATCCAGCAGGCTGTCACCGTTTCCAAGTCTTGCATATTCAAGGCAGATAGAGGTGGAAATCGCAAATGAAACAAAATTTTAGCAATCAAATGAGCAATCCTGCTGTCTGATGAAACTTCTCCATGCTTCTTTGTAAACTCACAGTGGATTCTATAAAACCACAGTGAAGTTTCAATAATTTATCACATCGCCCGCTGCCAGTTGTTGGCGAACCTGCTTCAAGCGCTGCAGACAGAACTTGTTTGGAACATTTCCTGCAGTCCTGTAGTTCTCGTCTTGGTTCAAGGCTTCTTTCTTGTTTACCTGAGATGAGATTCTGACAGGACATTTGTCTCGAGTGCCTGTTTTGGTGCAGAGACGGATTCTCCTGAAACTGTTCACAGCTTCCTCCTGGTCCTTGTTGCCGTGCAACCGCATAGCTTAGTAATCATCAAATTATTTCTTTTGATCAGGATTTGTCCTTTTCTACTTGAAGTACAACTTGTGCTTTACCCTAAGACTGACCTCCCTAGCTGGAGAGAACTGTACCTCGGACCAAAAAGTGATTGTAAAAAAATAAAAATAAAAAAATGACGACAACAGTACATAATGTAATCCAGAAAAAAAAAAAAGAGGACCTGATGTGTTGCCTGTCTGCTGGCCTGTGTGTGTTGTGCCATATTTACTTTAATTAGTGGAACCCTGCTTGCTGCCAGTACCAAAGGGAGTGCTTCCTGGTATCATATGTACAGGCCCGCCTCATAATCGGTGAATCAGAAGTACTCCATGGACAGAGACAGTAAATCTCCCCATGGCTGGTCATGGCTGCAGCTGGAACAGAAAGTGGATACCAGATTCATCCTTATGAATATAACCTGGATTATAATGTGTGTGTGTGTGTGAGTGAGTGTGTGTCTGCGTGGGTGGGCAGCCTCATGTCTGAAACCATTAGAATGCATGAAATCTCAGGAAGCAATTAGTCCACGCTTCTTGGCAGTATCTAATGAGTTGTTCCCCTTCCACCTGGTCATATTCTGTGCTCTCCACTTCAACCAAAACTCATGATTGATTGGTCTCAGTAGATCCAGGACAAAGTTGTATTTTATTAATAGGAAATGAAAATCATTTGTTGCTTACCAAGCAATAAGTAAGACATCGAACATGTTCACTCTCTCCCTGAAATGACGATCATTGCGATGACTTCCTGAATGCACAGTTTCAGAAAAGATCAAGAGCTTCTTAAAGAGACAGAGACCCAATTTCAAGGCGTTAAAATTACAAAGTCAACTTTCTTCTAAGCCATGTTTGATACATACAGCACTTTAATAGCAACTGAAGGTAACATAGTTGCTTGATTGCACTATAAAATGGGACTATCCGGCTGAGAAACCCGTAATGCTGCCCCTTTAATAACATCTGTGGCCTTCTTAGCCTGAAGCTGCAATAACCCCCTCCCTCCACTAAACAATCTCAAATATGAGTGCAGGTACTTTATTACAAAGTCCAGTATCAACAAAAGAAGAAAAGCTCGCCTCTGTCAACCTGAGTCGTGTGTGCAGTGCCATGAAATGAAATGAGCCTCTGTGCATGTCGCATGTCTTCTCCTCACATGCTGTCGTTATGGAGGTGGCGTGTGGAATCCATTGAGCTCATTATGTTGCCGTTATGCAGATTCTAGGATGTAATTTCATTATCATCGCTAACGAATGCCAATCTTTGGTCTGGTCTGCACATCATTAAAGGCTAGACATGATAGAAATCCTGCTTTGCCATTAAACAAAACTATTCTCTAGTACATGCACATTTACTGGTGACTCATCAGCAAGATGAGGGTCAAACAAAGTTCACTTAGTGTGGTATTTATAGGGCCGATTGTGCAACTCTGCCCTGTGATATCTTAGGTAAAGACTCAGATCTTTTACCCAAAATGACCACAAAGCTTATTAAAGGTTACCTTTTACAATATCATAGAAGAAGAACATATCGTTTACCCGTCTTTAAATTTAATTCTACGAGAAAAAGATACTCTTCACCGTATTGTGAGGAACATGTAGAGATGTTAAGATTTGTTAAACTCTATTTATGAAAATAAATGGATGTTTTTCTCTAAAATTGCTCGATTCTCATTTCGTCTTGAATCCAGGATTATATCATCCCACCCATTTGTGCTACCTATTTTTAAAGTCATGCCTATAAACATTCTGCATGTGCACATTTGAAAAGATTGTCATGTGCTAAACAAGTTGAGTAAATGCAGAAATATGAAACTACTGCACATGTTTCCCCTCTTATTGATAAATCACTTTACATCTGACAAGCAAATCTCAAAGAAGACAGTTTAAAACACAAAGTGATAAATAACAAAGACCGTATCAAATCCACTTTGTTCGACTGAATCATGGTTGTAAAAGTTTTTTTTTTTTTTTTAGACTGTTGTCTGCTGTATTTATTCTCACAGGATGTAGATTAGTGTCTCTGCACATCTGCTTTTTCCCTCCCTTTTTTTTTATATTTAGAAAGGACCTGTTGCATCGAGCTAAAGCAGACTCTTAAATTACACCGGGTCCGGATCAGGAGAGAGCAGAGCCGAGCGTCTTTTGGCTCTGAGGTTATCGTTATCCTTTGGCTGGTTGTCAAAGAGCAGACTTATCCCCTGGGATCCCTGGGCAGCGATGTGTTGTGACCGCGGAGCAGCGGTCTGGCTGTGATAACGCCGCCGGTCTCCACCGTCCCGCCTTATATGGACGGTGCCGGAGAGCCGCAGCTGCTAAACGGGCTTAGCCGGATACGGCTGCTCACGAGTCACAGGTCAGAGTTAAGTTGTAGCTGTCATCCTCATGAAGCCACCCTGATCCGAGTTATGCCTTGCCAGCGCAATCAAAGGCGGCACAGTTCCGGTGAAGTCGTCTGTTGCCGGAAGTGAAGGTTTTTGTTGGAGCCTCTGGATTTATAAAGAGCTTTATTTATTTATTTACTTGTTGGGGGTTTTACTCCACCTGGTATCTTATTTTAACTTGCCTCACATCTTTGTAAGTAAATGGTTTCTAGTCCTCATTAGATATGTAATGCATAAAAGTTTTTCCTGCGTATTTTTTTCTCCGTTCAATCTTTCTTTTGTTGAAAAGTGGAAAGGCTAAGAACAAGGTGAATACAGCTTTGTTTATAATTATGGGTCTCTTGGTAGGCAAATGATTGAGAAATGACTTATAAAGGGGAATTTTAATTGGTCATCAAAGGGAGGCAAAGAGGGAATGACGTAAAATCAAATTTTTAAAGGAGTTTTTACATCTAGAGATTTAGTATTTGTATATTTCTTCATTTAAGCTTTGGTTTAATGTTATTTGTTAGTTTTCTTGGATTGTTCAGTTCCATCATTATTTTATGTGACTCATTTAATTTAGGTGAGCGTGTTTGGTGTCTTCTACTAAAACAGTTTTTAGCTGATAAAACGTGGACACCAGTTTTCACATGCAATTTTTACTTTCTTATTGTGACTTCTGCTGAAAGAATCATTTCTTGGACTCTGTTTTTTCCCTCGGGGAATACTTGATGTTTTTGCGTCGAATGATAAAAGGCTCACGAGGAAATCCTTTCAGAGGTCTAAAAACTGGGGAAAACCGACACTAATTATGAACTCTGAAAGCCTCGCTTATTTTCTTCTCCAGCTTGTCTCCAATAAGTGTCTTTTTTTCCCCTAAAATTTATTTTTTGTGTTAGTTTGGAGTTTTCTTCAAATAACACTGTCATTATTCTACCTTATTGGCTACATTTCACTAAACACATCCAATTACACTTCAATGAGGTTAGAGAAATTGTGAAAATTCAAGACTAAATAAAAAAGCAATCAAAATACAAAAAAAGATTTTCAGGCATGTTAGCATTCCTGCCTGTGATTAAAGGCAGGAAGACTTTAAAATCAATTCATATCCACTTACAGACAATTATTGTTGAAATACTGAATGAACTGTTTGCAGTGTTTTGGATTATTTGAGCATCTGAGTTCAGGCTTGCAAAACAATGTAGATATAGATTTCTAGTTGTAAGTCTCCTTGCTCTGGCATGGAATCAAATGATGACACGTTAGAAGGTTTATTTTAAATTGAGCTGCTAGGAAAAGCTGTCACCGTCAAACAACCATTCGAAGTGTTTTGGTTGGCCCATCTGCATATTTTAAAAGGTGCTTAGAGAGTAAACCGTCCATGAAACCGGCCAGTTGTAGCTGCGATTCTGTCCGACGGCCCTCCGGTTTGTTTTGGCTCTGTGCTGAGGAAACCGCGGCGTGGGCGTGTTTGATCACTCAGAACATGTCCGCTGGCCCCCCAGTCTGGCTATCAGACACCCGAGCGCAACAGACGGGCAGACGCAGAACATCACAAAGCCGGTGTGGATTAAACTGTGAACCGAGGAGCTGAGTGCGAGGCATGTGACGCACGCTCATAAATTCAGGCCGAGGCAGGACACCTATTCAGTTCTCCCCGCATCTTTATTTTCCTGCCAGATATCAGAAATTCACTAGTGCCACGGCTAACAACAACAAAATGATACCAAGCTGATAAACATGGAAAGTAGAAGAACCTCAGCAGTATTTCTTTTGAAGTCCATCATAAAATATTCAAAGCAAAACCGCTCACTCTGCCAGAGGCGGCCGTGCTGTTTCAAAACTGGACTGACTTGTTTTGGTTATATATCTGATTTACCCCCACTCCAAACATCCTTAAAAATTTCACTTTTGTGTTTTTACTCTCATCTAAACCCAATATTAAACATCTTTCCAGTTCAGAGAGTTTTTCCAGGAACCAGGGTTGTTTCCTGAGACCTTATTTTCCCACCGCATCTTCTTGGATAAAAACAGATTGCCGTGGTCCAAATGTGACCCCTGGAATCAGATGTTTAATTTTATGCTGGAGCTTTGGAGTGAGGATCCTACCCACTTTCGATTGGTTGAATTTTCACAGCATTATTTTTCAGTCGCACTCCTCTGCAGGCCACTTAAACCCTGTTCCCTGTTTTTACATGTACTAGCCAAAAATGTTTCGGGGTTTTTATTGGAATTTTAAACCAAAATAGATTGGTGGGTTATTGTGAAATGAAGTCAAATTAAATGATTTCCAAAAGTCAATCGCAAATACGAGTGTGTTGCCATAAGAGCAAGTTGACCTTGCATGTAAATTACACACAGGTTGAGTGTATTTGGGCAAAGTGCTTCTGAAGGCAATTAGCTGGACCTTGTTTTATTTAGGGTACTTTAAGTAAACGAGGTTAAATACTACTTCCTTTAGGTTCATAATTATGTGCTAGCAATAAAACCCGCTGAAGTTTGCGGTTGCAACGTGAGATTATGTTGAATAATACAAAAGGGGATATTAATAACCCTCCAGTCTCTGTAATGTTTTTGGGTTCAAACGTTTCGCTTTAGAATATCATTTATTTTGCAAGGCACAAATAAAAACAGCCATGACCCTGGAGGAATGAGTTTTGTTTGCTGGTTTTTTTTTTTTCTTTCTTCCACAGACTGTTTTATTTCTGTGCTTGCAGCCATCTGTCACGGCTGCTTATTCGGAGGGATATTTGTTTGCTTTTTAAAGAGACGTTCATCTCTGCTCTTCCACGGACACCATAGAAAAGGAAGTGTGCAACAGTGATGTGCATTTCAGCACAGCCGCAACTTTTGCACGGATCTTGGGGCGATTTTACATAAGGGCCTTCATAGAGTTGAAGAGTTACGGCTTGCAACTTTCTCTCAACATCGGCTGACATAATTTGCTTAAACTGAACTGCCGTCCAAACGGATACGACGAACAGCCAAACGGAGATTAAGGGTTCAGGGTGATAATGTGCTCTTGGATGAAGATTCAGGATTGCAAAAATGGAAACCACCCATAGACTGTGCAATCAAGCAGTCCTTGATTGCATTATTATTTCTTCGAAAGAGGGAGAATTATTTTTGTTCTCTTTCGATCGACGGCTATCCGGTTTCTCTGAACGCCGTTTGAGGTTTTTCCTTGGACTTTTGCTGCTTTTCCTCTCGTCTTCCGTCCAGATTTTGCTCCTGAACACGAGAGAATGTTTGACGTCGTGTGTTCAGGAACTGAAAGTTAAGTGGAGAGGTAGAGTTTAAATGGAAACGTAATAACCCGATGACGAGAGTTCATCCAGAGGCTCGATCAGAGAATTGCCCTCAGAGAGGCCTTCATATACTCGCTTGCAGAAACGTTACTCAAATTAGTTGTATTTTTCATCCAGTTCAGTTCCAAATTTAGCTGCACGGACCAATCATGTTTCTCTAATTGGTGTCAAATAAATAACAGAGGAGTTGTGAGATTCACGTGCAGCATCAAAGGGTCAGACGAGGCATGCCTGGTATGTTGTGTTTGAGGCTTGGTCCTTTTCCCACTGAGCTAGCTCTCTCTCTTGACGAGCCTTTTCTCTCTTACATACTTCAACCACTTGTTTTCTTTTTAATAGGAATGACCGATACCGCCTAGTATCTCCAGTTTCATCTGCAGAGGACTCTTTTCAGCGGCATTAAATGATGTTGGAAGGAGATGCAAGACGCGCGGCGTTCGATCGGTTGGTGCACGGATTAAAAAGTGCCAAATATAATAATGATGAACTGTTGAAACACCTCCTCTGTCTGGCTTTGTGCCATCGCCAGGATCTTTCTTTTCTTTTCTTTTTTTCCCCCGTGTTGAACGAAGGAGGAGTGATGACGGGGGAGAAAGCAGCTGGTTTTCCTAAATGTAGAGGGAAAGACGCGAGCTCTGAGGAAGAGGCAGTGATCCGTCAGTATCATCAAGGTTTTGCTTTGTGATTATTCGGTGAAAGGATCAGCGCTGCCAAAGACGGGGAGTGATGAATCGTCGGGTTGCTTTGCAATAAAACCCGCTGAAGTTTGCGGTTGCAACATGAGATTATGTTGAATAATACAAAAGGGGATATTAATAACCCTCCAGTCTCTGTAATGTCTTTTGGGTTCAAACGTTTCGCTTTAGAATATCATTTATTTTGCAAGGCACAAATAAAAACAGCCTTGAGTGCAGCTGGTTCCAGCGTTTTGATGTTGCTGCAGCAGCAGCAGCAGCAGCAGCAGTCGGGGTTCAGGAGAAGAGTTGGCATATTTTTTTATGACAAGATGATTAAAATGAATTAATGCTGATGTATCAAGATAAGCATCCTGCTAACGTTGTGCATCTTTTAAGTCTGACTCTTTGATTGTTCTGGTAAGTTACTAAAAAAAAATAACTTAAATGGATCTAAATGAAGATCTCCATCATGTGTGTTTGTCGGGTTTTGTTCCTGAAAATAAGACCAGGATGGACATTCTTAAGGGATTGGAAAGCCCTCAAAAAATATGAAAGCACCTCTTTTGGAAGATGTTTGTTTCAATTTTAATTTTTAAGTACAGAAATGCTTTGGCAACTTCCTGGTTGTTTCTATTTGCTCCTACTATATTTGCATATTATATTATTATTTAATTATATTTGTTTATTTTTATTTTTTGCACTGCCTTCAAGAGTTGCTATTTTTCAAACTTTGGCTGCGAAATCTTCTCATACGACGACTATAGTAGAAGCTTCTAATGTATGTGCTTTATGTGAACGAAGCGTCAAAGCAGTGTACTGGTTGTGCTGTCATCAAACTAGTGAAATTCACAGCTGATAATTCAATAGTCGATGAGATCAGTGGCAGCAATATGGCTGACTCCCCAGGGCGCCACTACCACAAGGGACGCACATAAGTTGCGACTCAAACGAGATTTCTACTTTTCTCCCTTTGCATTTCCTGTTGGAACCCTGTGTGTGTTTGGTGGTGGCAGAAGGGGGCGCTCACTCACCGAAACGACACATAAAGTTAAACTTCTCTCTAGTCAGATAATAATGAGAGGATTTCATTTCTGCATCTGTTAGTCAAATTGTAGCCTTCACCTTCAGAGCTAAAAATATGACACATGTTTGCCTCTTTGTGCTTTCCAAGATATATATATATGCAAATATCTTTTAAAATCTTGTTTACATATGTCCTTTTAACTCCAAAGATAGTGTGACCGGCTTTTTGTTTGAAGTTGGAAACATGACGTTATACAAACTTTAAAACGGGTAACGCTAACGTTAAGCAAAAAAAAAACAACAAAAAAACAGCACATTGTTTAAATATAAGTTCTGACTAATATGCAAATGGGAATACCTTGAATAATAACTTTAGTTGCTGCTATCTTTAGCGCAAAGAAATAAAGTTGACATTGGTATCTGTCTTGTAGTTTGCATGTGAAGTGTTTGACAAGCGCTGCATCGTGTGCAAAGCAGCTTCAGACTCTGAAACTGAAAACTTTTACTGTACTAAATTTGTACTTTTGAAAAGGTTTATAACTACCTTATCACCCCTTTGTAGACTATTCCTAAATAAATAAGTTTTTCTTTCTTCCCTTTCAGCTAATAAACCAGAGTTTTCAGTGAGGAAAACTAACACTTTCCTAGTTATTTTTATGATTTCAGCTGCCAAACTTATTCCTACTTAACGTCTAATTTTTGTTTTCTACCTTGCACTTGTCATCATAAACCACCTACTGTAAAGCTGTTCTTTATTGGTATGGTTTTCTTGTGAGGTGTGCCAGTAGTGACCTGCTGTCCCGGCAATGTTTTATAAGATACAGTCAGAAACACAATAACATTTTATTACTGTTATTATTACTTTTACAGCTGTCACTAATAGCGATATATCAAAGACATCCATGTTTCTCGTCCATATTACTGAGGTATTTATTGCATTATGAACACTATTCCTCTGCTCCAGTAATTATTCAAATCGAGTATTCCTGGACTCCCTGTGAACAAAACATACGCCCACACAAAGAGACGCAGCTAAAGCGGTTTGCACATTTCAAAATCTATTTGGCCTTTTAGTCACACAGTGCTAGCTATTATAGCCCAGAATGTGTTGGTATAGCTGCAAACTGACTCGGTGTGTTGCCGAAACAACCACTGGCACGTAGAAAGGCGTCATGGCACTATGGTGAAAAAATATGAATTTAAATGAATCTGAGAGGAGACAGTCGACATGAGTTCATCCTGTTTCCCTCTAACCAAAGCAAATTTAACCAGCTGTGAGATTACTACAACCTGAAGGTTTTTTTTTTTCTGTATCTGTAAAGTAAGCATTTTATGGTCACCTGGGAGTTCAGCGATGCTTTAAACTTTGGATAAACGTTCAACAACACCGATAGACGTGGTGGAACATGAGTTCAGAGAAGAGGACCCAGAAGTGCTCTGCATGTTTTCCTTTTCTTGTTTCTGTTGTTGCCATTGACTCCTGATCAAAGCTTTAGCTGAAATGCGTCACTCAAAAAAATGCGACTGCAACGTTGAGGCAGGACTATATGTTAAGTTTAGCTAACATATAGTAAATAAGAGCTAAGATTCGCTCTTTATTTTTTATTTTTTTTGTTTTATCCCTATATTCTTCACCTGACTGGTCTTTGGCTTTGTTTACTTGTCCTTTTTTGATAAATCATCAACCCTTAAGTTCCGCCTATGAGTTGTTGCTAAGTGCTAGCAGGATGACGCTGAATTGTCTGGCGTTTTCTGAGGTTTTGGGGTACAATAAGTATTGTTAAACTGTGTGGGGCGATGCTTGGAGGACGACAGGTTTTCTGCGCTCTGAACCCCGCTGGCAGCTTTTTGGAGCGAACGGTAGGAAGAGCGCTGAAAGAGAGAGAGAGAGCGATCCGATTACTCGATTAATCATAAAAAATATTCTTTTACAACAGCCCTACTTTATGCTATGTGTAAAGGTTGAGAAATGATAGTGTGGAGGGATCTTGGTAGCATTCACCGACTCAGTCTGCGTGGAACTATTGCAGTTGTGAATTTTCTGAATTTGTGATGTCATGTGAAGCCAGTTCACTGTCTTCTGGCAAGCAATGCATGAATGGAGGTGAGTACTTCAAGAACAATGAGCAAGATTTCAGAACACTTTACATTGGACAGCCATGCAGTGGTTGTGTAAAATACAGCATTAGTGACCAGAAGCAGCGACATGTCTCATTTTGAATTTGAAATCTCCAAACACTCCACAAAGGTAACAGGAAAAATGATAAATTATCTGTTTATTCATCATTACATGTTAAATACAATAGACTATTTAGAGGAAGCTTGAGTTAGAGCTAGTCAGAGGGAAAGAGGATTGGAAATTTTTACAAAAATTAAAGCTAGCATGTCTAAACTGTTTTATCACAAGTTTTTGTTAAATTTTCTTTATAAAACTTATTTTTTCCACTGGTGCCTAATTTAATCTTTACAAGATTTCATTTCTCCTCTTGACAAGTTCTGCTTTTGATTTTGAAACGTTATTTTGCTTCCTGTGAGAGTTTTTAAAGCTTTGGGAGTGAATTAGTTCGAGTGTCATGCTGCAGTCCCGTTGGCCCTCTGACCCTCGCTCCAACGTGGATTTTATATTTGGAAGAATCTCAGGTTTCTTTGCTCTTTTGAAGCACAAGATAAAAAATTAACCACACTTTTTTTTTCTTTCCTTCTTGTCTGTGAGCTTGTCTTTCTTCTTCAAAGGCATGACTCACAGAATGACCTTTTAGTTACCATGAGTTTCCCATCTCCTGTGAGGCATCGGGGCCACTTTAAAGCAGCTAGATGACACCGTTGTAAACCAGAACGCCGAAAATATCAACGGCGGAAAATGTCTTCTTCGGTTGTCAAAAAGCTGTGAGGAAAGAAGTCGGATGCAGTGTTGAGTATTTACTTCTGTTGTCTTATTTACTTGTCTTTCGCTGTTTGTATTCCTCACTTGTTTTGTTGCAAACACGAAACATGACTCATCTGAGGTTTACAATGATGTGTAATGGGATGTTATCAAAATAATGTTTACAATAAGCAGTAGGAAAATGCATTTAATAAGTTTACATATTCTGTCGTAACAACAAAACATTTAAGTTAATTTTTTTTTTTCAATTCATTTTTTTGGTTTGCCGTTGCTGCCACTAGATGGCAGTAGGTTCCACCAATAGGAGCTTTAAAGCGATATCGTGTGAACTAATTTTGTCAGGAACGTCTATTTTTCTCATTTAATAAAGCAGCTATAAAACCTATCGTAATGAAGCGGTTGGTGATGGTGGTGAGGATTGACGCAGACACCCAGGTTGTAAAGGAAATGATGAATTTAATGATAACGCTCACTCAGTCCGATGCAGGCGGCACGGCAGAGAACATAGCACACAGCTAGTTACCGGTAGCTACTGACAAACTGAAGACTGAAACTAGAGCTGGGCAGACCAGGACTTCTCAGTTCCACTGGAGAGCCGACACACAACAACTGACATACGACAACGATCCGACAAGAGACAAAGACAACAGGTGGGACTAAATACACTGGGAGGGTAATCAAGGAATGAGACACAGCTGGGAACAATCAACGGGGAAGACGCAGAGACAGACTCACAGGGAACAGGATAACACAGAATACACTCAAAAATAAACACAGAAAACTACGGATCACACCTATATTTAATTCGACGATAACAAGTAAGCATGAAATTGTGATCAATAAACTTTTAGATACATTTCTGTAAAGTAGGTACTTGAACCCTTTCAGATTTCTTCTATCTGAGATTATTTCTCAACGTTTGACAAATAATATTTGACAAAGACGACCTGCTTACGTGGAAACAAAATACAGCTTTCATTTGTTGAGGCTTTCAATCTTCAACTCCAGAACCAGTCATTTAATTATTTGTTGTTTGTTTTATTTAGTTCTTAAATTTTATTGTCACATCATCCATCCATCCATCCATTTTCTGAACACCCTTGTCCCTCAGTGGGGTCGGGAGGGGTGCTGGTGCCTATCTCCTTGTCACATCATTACATAGCCAATTACATATTGAAGTGTGCTTTGGTGAACGGTCAAACCTTTCTATTGTGGAGTTCGACTGATGCAAATGCAAGACTCAATAATGAAACATGATTTAATGCTGATTATTACATCTTGTATTCATTAAAGTTAATAAATTTTTTTACAGCACTATAACTCTGTTTGAGTCCATATTAATCACATGAACGCTCTTTTAAATTACTGCAGTCCGTTGTGTTCATTCATTTGGGTGACACGGTCGCAGTTTGGCCATTTTTTACAGCTTTAATTTACAAAACTAGAACACACAACCTGTTCTCTGCTAAACAACTGAAACCAAGCCTCTAACAGATGCCCTACATTCGATTTCAGCAGAATATTCGTCAGGCCGACTCGGCTGTGCAGATGGGCTTCTTAAAAAGCCATTAATACACCAGCTGACAGCTTTCGAGGTAAAATCCAGTAACAAATGACTCCAGGGGTTCATGTGAGAGACGTTCAGTCCCTCGCACACTGCCCTGCAGAGACAAACTGGCAGTGGGCCGCTCGCAGCAATCAGCATGCAGCACATGATCCGCGTTTATCCTTAAAGCACACACAGTGCCCCAGTGTGACACCCAGCTGCTGGGGCGAGTGGTGGTTCGCTTTGGATCAGATGTAGTCGGATGTAAACGTAACAATAGACCAATCATTTGTCGATAGCATTATGGTCATACTTGATAAAGATTTTTGTTGTTAATCCAACCACTCTGCTCTCGCCTCATTGTTTCAGTGTCCAGCACCACTTCCTGCGTCGTCGGTCAGAATTCGAAGGCGTTTATTCTCCGTTTCCGGGGCTGTCGGCTTGCTGCATGTGAAGGACGTGACCAGTGGGTTCTGGTTCGCCCCCGGACCCCTGGCCCGAACCCCCCTGCCGCCCCCCAGCCCTGCTGCGTTGCATGCCGGCAGTTTGCCTGTTCTCTGCTGGAAACCAACTCGTCTTGTGCTTTGAACTTTAATAGCAGCAGCACTGTTCCCGACGCTTGTGCATGTGATTCACTCCAAGCATATTTCTACAGTTTATGCTAAGTGTTTTCCAACGAGTTAATCTGTGATGCACTGGAAACCACAAACACGCCATCAGGCTCTTTGCTTTAGTCCTCAGTGGCTGCTTGTTTGGAAATGACGTTAGATGTGGCAGAGTCTAACGACACATCTAACGACAGGCAAGTTTCAATCTCATCAGAGTTAGTAGTAAACTCTTCTTGCTATCAACAGAAAGATGGTTTGAAAGTCATCTTTCTACCATTGGCTGTGTGGCATTCAGTACGTAGAAATGCTCTGCAATGTTTACTTGTGGTAAAACGTACAGTCAGAGGTAAAAACTGAAATTTTGGCAGCATTGATCGGAAAGGCAACTTCTGCTGCTGATTCACCAACGTTGTTACTGTGATGCTTGGATTATCTCTCTCTTTTCCAATAGGATGAACCCGCAAGATTAATTCATATTACAGTGGTTCTGTTAAAAAAATAAATAAATTGCAACAGTGAATGGAAGCGGGCGAAAGTCTCACTTAGTGTTAATCTTTCAGCAAATAACATGGTTAGTTTTCTGTTATTCATGTGGCCCAAATGCTTTTAATGCTTTATTTCAAACATGATCTGTAGGATTTGCCTAATCAGAATACTTGCTGTCCAACCACTTGTTAATTTCTTTGCAGAAGATGAAATCACTGTGCGTCATATTTCTTTCTTTTGCTCCGTTTTTATTTCAGGTGGCCGGCTGAAAATGTTCTGTGAGTAATGGTATATCTGTGGCGTGACCATGTTTCTACTGACTGAGATAATATTGTGAGGAGCAAAACTAAACTAAATGCTCTTTAGATTTTCTTGAATTTTTTTAGTGATTCAAAGTGTTTACTGTTTTCAACTTCTCTTAACGCGTTATAATATGAGTGCAATTTGTGAAACAAACTGATATGCCTCATTACCAGTGGTACTCTGTGTGTGTGTGTGTGGGAGATCTTAATTTTAATTATTTTATTATTTTCATTAACGCATCTGCACCACAGATTAAGACTGCCATGTCTTTTTGCAGCTTCACATCAAAGAATAACTGAATCAATTTAATCTCAACAATATTTTGTCGTCAATATCAGTGTGCACAATATTCATATTGCAAAAAAAAAAAAAAAAAGACAGCTCAGAGTTGGCCACCATATTCTAAGTGGTGTGATCTTGCACTGTACACGCTAATGCAATGGTTAGATAGATGGCTAAATAAATGGCGTTGCCCATAATGCTCTAAGTCACACAGTGTAGGAAATCAAAACAAGAAAGAGAGGAAACGCAACATAACTAGCATATTCTTCCATTAACTCTTTTTCTTGAGCTTCTTGTTTTCTTTCAGTAATAATTCTAAGTGATTCCTCTTATCCTTGTGTAACATCAGACCTGGTATGTCTCCATGCCTGGATGACAAGTTGACAGTCGTAGTTTCTGACATAACCTCTTTGAATTTGTAATGTTTTTTGGGGGGGTTTTTTGGTTGTTTTTTGCTTGGTGACATAACCTCACAGAATGAGAAGTTGTTGTAAAACATGATCTTGCCTGTTAATTATTATTTTTTTAAATCATACTAAATAATTATGAAGTTAAAATTTTCAATTGCCGTTAGCGTCCTAAAGCGACGTACCTTCCTTTGTGTGGGGGTTTGGGGGGGTTTACGTTTTCGCATCCACCTGAATAATATGTAGTTGCAACCCTGATGGTGCGTTCAATGATTGGGGAAAGATTGTATTTTTGAATTTCCAAATGGCTTGTTGCAGGCCAGGACTGATCAAGATGAAAGTCTTGTGCATCGCCCCTGCATGCAAATTTCTATTGTATGCCTCGAATCAAGCGCTGACTCTAAGAGAGACAAACACAAACAAAGACTAAAATACCTCTGTGCTTCTTTTTTTTTTTTTTTGCCTGGAGTTTTGTGTTACATTTTCCATTAACTTAATTTCTCACCTGGGAATTTGTTGTTGTTTTCTTCTTGTTGTTTTTTTTTGCAGCAGAGTACTCGTACCAGCAAACTTGACGCAGAACGTCACTTAGTCACATTTTCTTAATTTGCTGTTGAAAGCGGCTCTGTTGATGGATTGAGAAGTGTGAGCATTTCCCGGCTTTAACAATTTAAGCAAAACACGACGCCTGATTCAGAAAATCATTCTTTCCTGTTCTACATGGTTCTGTAATTGTAGATTTTTCTGCTGCCTTGTGTGTTGATATATTTCTACGTTTGCACCCGGGGATTATCACGACCTTAAGCACTATTTTCATTTTTTATTATTTTTTTGTCTCTCTGCCTTGAGGAACAGCTCATGTGGTTTCTAAATAAGGCCTGAGTGAGCCTTTGCAGTATTCATAGAATAGGCCTGCAGCTGGGGAATATCTGTATTGACCTGTTGAAAGACTTTATCTGATGCATGCCGTTTCTATGACAGCGTGTAGGCGGGACTCTACATGCACTCTGACAAGCAGCATGCATGGCTGCAGTGCACAGAGGCAGCAGAAACACACACTAAGATATAAACTCTGCTTAAGTTTTGATCTCTGTATTCATTTTAAAGCTTTGCTGTAGTTTAATTAGCACAATTATTACTGTTAACTAAGTTCACTAATATAAATTTCTGCTAGTTTTCCATTTGAGTGTCGGACATGTTCAGTGTTGTTCCTCTAAAATCACGTAGCTGCGTTGATATGCTAGCGGCCGCATTTCCTTTACAAATGTGCATAAAATTTTGGTTGATACTTCGCTTGAGTTGAAAAACTAAATTTTGCAATTGCTGTGTTTTTATTAAACAAAAGAAAGTCAATTAAAATCATGCGATATGTCATTTAAAAAAAACATGCCGCGCCGTCAGCCTCATGCTACTTCCCGTCGTCTCCTTCGTCACTTCCTCCAGTAAACATCCGGTTGTTGATCACACGATGCGAAAAAAGTGCAAGTGCGAAATATCTTGATTTCAAAACTGCCAAAAACCCCCAAGAAAACCATCGTCTTCGTTAGCTTTTGTGGTGGTGCTAAGATGGCTATCAGTAGTGCTAACCATCTTAGCAGTAAGATAGTTAGCGCTAGTTTTTCATAGCGCAAAACCTTTGTAGCCAAAAAAATGTTTTTTTTTGTTTTGTTTTTTTTAATTGGTGGGTTTCCATTAAGAACATTTATTTTCCGTTTCAAGCATGAAGCTGTCTGCCTGCTCAGGCTGTTTCACTATTTCTGTTTTGTCGGGAGAAAAAGTGTTAAGGCGCTTTCGCACTGCACAGAACGGAACGGTACGGAACGGAACGGTTGCGTTCGCATTGCACTCCGGGGTGCATTGAAGCGGTGCCGGACGTCATTACTTTTAAAACTAAACAATGTGGTTTGAGTTGGTTGGTTGCTAACTGCCAATTTAATAAAGAAGAACAGTTACTACGACGACGACGACAACAACAATGGACGACATGGATTTAATTTTGCTGCTCATCATCCTCATACAATTAATTAAATTCCGCCAACAAGCTACCCTCAGAAGACAAAATGCTGAACGACTTCTACGTATTGCCAGGAAAAATACGGAAGAAAAATACCATAGACTGTTCCAGACCATCTGGCAGTACGAGGCTGACTCTTTACAAAATATAGTATTGAGAGCCAGCTGTCAATGGAAAAATCAACGTCTGACTCCATAACAACCAGCGCCCAATCAGCTGCTGGTTCTAAGCAGAACCGCTTGGCCGGCCCCATGGAACCACAGCTCTTGTGGTTCCATGGGGCCGGGTGGAACCGGTCGCAAGTTGTAATGCGAACACAACCGTTCCGTGCCGTGCAGTGCGAAAGCGCCTTTTGATTCCTGCTCCCACACACCTGAACCGGACCACTGAGTTAACTCTTCAACACGCCCCCCCCCCAAACAGTGCTAAAACCCCGTCTTGCTTTTATACTGAAGCATTTTCTCATCTTGTGCGGTGAGCCGTGTGGGTTTCCCACCACGGACTTAGAAATTCAAAACAGTTTTACTTATGGAAATAATATGCAAGTATCGCAATCTAGTCAATGGGAGCCAGCTGAGAAAATAAAGAATATCATGAGAAATGAACTTCTATGGTCAGGCCAGTCTCTGGTGGCTTGACTTTATTTATCCAAGAGGTTCTTTATCTATGAGTCAGTCCATTACTGCCGAACTGTTACTGATAAGAAGCGGGGGGGAAAAAATAGCAACAATAAATCAGAGCACCTTCTCTCCATCTTGGATGATGTCTTTATGTTTCTAGGTCATGTCTCGCTTCCAGGTGAGTCTCCCACCTTGTGCTTGATATCGCATGGGGGGCAGAGAGGGAGGATTCTTGGCTGGTTTCAGACGTGTTGTGTGTGTTCGGTTTGTTCCGGCCCCCGGATCCAGAAGTGATTCAGCTCGCTGCCAAGCCTCACTGTACGGCTCTCGTTGATTAGATAGGAAGTGTTGCAGCAGCTGGGCTTCTGACAGCCTGTGAGCTAGAAACAACAAGAGCCAGGTTGCTAGAAATAGAGCAAGTTAGAAAGTTGTGTTTTGTTTTTTTGCTTCTATTTTGGAAAAATGAATGTTGTAGTTCTGGTCATTCGGCTGTAACAGAGATGGAGCCTCAGTGTGAAGATGTGAGTGGGCTTGGTGGTGGACCCTCGAACATCCAGGGGTCCATGGGATTGTTTTTGGTTATCTCTCCATCTTCTCCCGACTATTTTTTTTTTCCTCCAAATGAAGCTGAAAGTCCAGAAATGCTTGGAGTTGTGTTATTTTCAGTCAGGATTGTTTTTTGTTCCCAGTGCAGATTCAAGTGATTCAAAATTAGGAAAGTCGCAAAAGTTCGATTCGCCATCATTTGTGATATTTTGCGTCATAAAATAACGATTATGTAAAAGTTTTACTTTTTTTTTCTTTCTGTCATTTTGTCTTTCTTTTCCTGTATAACTCCTCCCTTGTATCCTCTCTTACTTCCTTCAACAACCGTCTCTCCTTCCATCTTCTGTCCTTCTCTTTCTACCTTGAATCCCTCCTTTCCATTTTCCATGGAAATGGACACAGACATTGTTTCTCTTTCTCTCTCTGTGAAATATTAAAATGACCACAAAGGAACAAGAAGTCTAAAAAAGTATAAATTTGTTTATAATAAATTGGAGGAAACCTGGAAGGCTGCACAGTGGCGCCGTTGGTAGAGCTGTTGCCCAGCAAGAAGGTTCTGGGTTCGATTCCCGGCCCCGGTCTTTCTGCATGGAGTTTGCATGTTCTCCCTGTGCATGTGTGGGTTTTCTCCGGGTACTCCGGTTTCCTCCCACAGTCCAAAAACATGACTATCAGGTTAATTGGCCTCTCCAAATTCTCCCTAGGTGTGAGTGTGTGTGTGCATGGTTGTGTGTCTCTGTGTTGCCCTGCGACAGACTGGCGACCTGTCCAGGGTGAACCCCGCCTCTCGCCCGGAACGTTAGCTGGAGAGGCAGCAGCACCTCTCCCAACCCCACTGAGGGACAAGGATGTACAGAAAATGGATGGATGGATGGAAACCTTCCACCAACGACGCTCTGGATGCTATAAGGCTTCTTATTAGTTAGCAGTCACATATTTTTGTTCTAACTTGAGTTTCTGCGCAACCCCGATGGCCAACTTGGTACTGAAAACTACTAAAAAGGTACCTGCTAAAATTAGCACAGGTTTAAACCCATGTCTTTATCCTGCTGATAATTTAATCATACATTTTAATTCCTTCATAATTTAATAATTCAGGTTGCCATATTTTTTAGTGTTGTTTCATTTAAAAAGGCATTCCCGTCATGCAAACCTTTTGTTTTCACTTGTTGCATTTTTAGATCAGTTCGCCAACCCGACCGTTTAAAAGTGCCTCGATCCAAACTTGGACGCTTCTAGTTCTAATGTTTCAGTCCAGACTGTTTTATTTGATTGTTGACTTGAAAGTGGATTTAATAATAATTCCTGCAAAGATTAAAACCAGACAAACTGGATATGTGTGGATGGAAGGGATGGAGATGAAGTTTTAAAATCTGAGTTTATCGCTGACGCAGCTTTTGTTTTTTTTTCCCCACTGAATGCACACAAACGCAGAGCAATTTGAAAACCTTTTTCTGTTTCTGCAATCAGATGAAAGCGACAAGAAAAGACCTTCGGGAAAAGCCGAGTTGTGGAAGGACCATGAAATCATTTTCTACCTTGGTTGTGGGCGGTAAAGCTTTCTATGGGACCGTTTTTCTTTTCCTCGTCCCCTTAAGGTTTATATGCTCTCGTTATTTTTGTCTCTGAGGAATTTTTTTATTAGTACCGATGTCATTAGGCTTAACCCATGTTCACACTAAGGTTTGGGGTATTTGCAGCCAGTGGAGGTAGACAGTGTTCTGGTAAGAGCTTCACATGGGATTGTGTGACGGTGAAGTTTCACATTCTGTCATGACAAGAAGCCTTGACAAAATTATGTACTAGACATGGTAAACCTGATAGAAGTCTGTTGTTTTCCCATCATTTATCTGCATTTCTCTCCATAAAGTCTCTATTAATTATCATCAAAAATGTCTTTCTTATCCTATTGTTTCTTGCTAGGATAAATTAGCTTTTTTCCTCAGAGTACACCAGGTTTACCGTCTTAGGCTTCGTTCAGTTATTCGGGCTCAGTGAGTGACCAGAGCTGAAAGGGCCTGAACAGAATTGAATTTCAGGGGCGGGGGTGGGAGTTTAAGGTTGTATCAATTGCTACAGATTAGCTCATTAACAAAAACATGCAATATGCAACAACATTGGCTATATGTCTTGTGGTACCGAGTGAGTCTTGCTTGAGTTATTTTACCGTAAAATATTTTAGATGTTGGAAATTTGAGCTAAAGAATGCTGTGAAATATTTTTTTGTTGTTCTTTTCGATCTCAGAAGTTGACAGCTGAGTAGAGGAAATGATGCACCTTCACCTTAACCGTCTTTTAAAGCACATATCAAGCTAATAATGTCTCTTGTCGACTTTCTGTTCAGTAGTTTGTCTTTGATTCTGGAGCACAAACACAGCCAGCCTACTTCTAAAGCATTGACCTCGTACACATTAAAGAAAAATCTCAACAGTCTGAGTAACTAAGGATTTTGTGCCTCCATGAAGAAGTTTTTTTTTTTTTTTTTCATGTTGGATTTTGGTGCCACAAGCAACTGCTTGGTTTGCTTAAACCTTTTGCTAGCTTAGAATCAGTTCACATTAGAAAGTAGGACTGAGTCAGTTCCCACAAAGTAAACCAAAATGTGAAACCAATGGTTTCAACACAGCCACAGCTTTCAACGGTTTAAAAGAGACTCCAAAGAAAACCCCAGAGTGACCGGAGACTTCTTTGGCTGCAACATAAAGTTGCCTCTGCCTCCCCTTCTGCTGCACACTGCTGGTCAGCAGGTTCAAAGATGCTTCCCTTTTATTGCAAGAAGAACAAAATTGCCTGGTCATTTGGAAAATATTTACAGTTATGGGAACTAAAAGAGTGCCAGCTCCTTGTCAAAGTTAACACTGACAGCTGCTTAGAGATGTGATCTTTGTTAAACTTTTGTTTCTCTAAAAGAAAAAGAACATTTGCTACAAAAACCCAATTCTGGAATCTCACTAAATGTGATGACGGCTGCAGGAATGCACATTTTCTTTCCCGATTTTTTCCCCGTGACATGTTTAGTCAAGTTTTGCATCACATCCCCTCTTGCCAACATGCAGTCACATACTTGATAATGACATTAAGTTCAACCATGAAATCCCTGAATCTGGTTGTTTGTGGTTAAGCTCGGTTTTCTAATTGTCATTCTACAAATGGTACACGTTTCCATTCAGGCCAGCATTATGCTGCAATTTAGAGGTCTGAACAGATGAAGCTAATTAGCCCTAAACTGATATTTATCAGTGTTTAAATTCAAATACAAATACTTTTTAAGCTTAGTACTTTTTATTTTTCTGGTGGTAGCGTCTAATGAGTCGTATATGTAACATGACACGAGTCGCTCTGGAGATTTAACACATTTATTTTCTTCACTTGATAGAAATTAAATCAGAAGTCCGTTTGTGTTTTGCATCAGCTCAGTTTTCTCGGAGCCGCTGCTTACCGTCCGTCCCAAGCTGGCAGTATGTGAGCCGGCCCTGCGGAGTCTCCTAATGAGACAGGCACTGTCCTGGATAAAGATATTCGGACAAAAAATAAAAAATAAAAAAACGGTGTGTCGAAAAACCCCGCAGAAGGTTGAGACGCCCTGTTCCCTCCGGCGAGAGGGAGGAGAGGCGCACCGGCGGAGCCGACGGAAACAAAGAGCGCTTTGCTCTCAGTCGGAGGGAAAGCAGCTGCAGCGCGGGGAAATCCTGCTTCAAACACTTTGTGTCTCTCTCACTGCGGTTGTGGAGCTCCTCGTATCTTTGTTCTGCATATTTCAAGCCCAAATACGCGGCATGTAAAAGTCCAGTGAAGGGCACCGCGCTCTGGAACAGGTGCGCCACAAAGCGAACGTTTGGACGTCTGTGAAGTTTTACAAGCTCCGTGTTGCTGCGACACACGAACACAAAGCACTGCATAAACCTGAAGTGGAAAGAAGGTGAAAAACTACAAAGTGCGGCGTGCATTTGCCAATATTTCGTAGGTCTGTGCTGCAGTTACAGATGCGTTTTCAGTTTCACTTTGAAGGTGACAGAGATTTTCGGTAGAGTTTAGCTCTGGACTTTGACTAGGCCACTCTAAGATGTGTTAAAAAAAATCTTTATTCTAAATCACACGTGTCAAACTTTGCAGCTTTTTATGTGGCCCTCAAATTTCCAAATTACATCAATGAGTCACTCCAGTTTTTCACAAATCTGCAAAATTCACACAAAAAAATCAACAGATTACCACGTCTTGTGATTCTACTGCAAATTGTATTCAAAATTGGTAAAATAACAAACAAAAGAACTATGGGTTTAAGTGCTGCCTCAGCCTTCCTTGATATCAAATTATATGAGCTGTGGTGTTAATTTGTTGAAATATGAAGCTGACTAATGTACAGTACAATTTGCTGGAAATCTTCTAGCAAAACATTTCACTATCAGCTTTTTATAAAATTTAATAAAAACAAAACATATAAATAAGGTTTTGATAAGTTGTTGATATTCAGGGCGACTCACATGTTTGTATTGGGCTTTAATTTGTGCAGATTCCAACGTTTTCTGTCTCTACATCACTGTGTACAATAAATATTTCAGAGTTTCATTTATTTATTTATTTTTTATCTAGTTACTGAAATAAATCAACATTTCAGTCGTATTCTAATTGACCGGGATGTAAAGGTTAGCTGTGACGAGCAGTTTTCTGAACAGATGATAGGAATAGAAAAACAATGCGTTTATCCGGCGGCCTTCACTTACGTTTTCCCTCCTCTTTCCACAGATAGTCTCCAACATCCTGGTCTTCTCCTGCTCAAACATTGTAGGAGTGTGTACGCACTACCCGGCCGAGGGCTCCCAGAGGCAGGCCTTCCAGGAGACCAGGGAGTGCATCCAGGCTCGCCTCCACTCCCAGAGGGAAAACCAGCAGCAGGTAGGCGACTGAGAGGCGACTCTCAGAAATGTGTTGGGCTGCTTTAGGTAAGCCAGCGGTTGGGGGCCATGCTCACAAACACTATCCGCTCAATGTGGTTGGAATAAAACAGGTGGCATCTTGTCGGGAGAAAAGCGTATCTTACTGTAAGTACAAAAGTTGGAGGTTTTCCGGGTCTGTTTTACCGGAAAGCGTCCAAAGTTTAGACCTAGAACTTAAAACAAAAACAAAGTGATTGGGGGGGTGGGGACGTTGGTTAGCATCTTCTGTTAGCCATTAGCACAGCTAATGTGCTAATCCAGCGCATTTTGTGACAGACTGAGTGAAAGATGATCAGAGCAGAGTTGCTGTGATCAGTTCAGCCTTCCTTGCATCTGCCGAACCATCAGATTGTCTTGATGGGACAGTTTAGAAAATATCCCCAAAGGTAGATCCAGGTTAATGGCATCATGTAACAGACTGCTCTCTTCTGTACCTAAAATCTGGAAATGCTCAGAGCCGCAAAAGTCTGATCATTTGCGGAGTCGAATGTTTGGGGAAAATGTACTTATATACTGTATTTTGCATCATAAATATGCAGATTGATTAGGACTACAGAGACACAAACTTAATGTGCTTAGGTTTTAAAAAAAAAATTTTATAGAATACGCAGTAAATGTACTTTTGTTTTTGTCATTTTAATTTCCATCTAAAGCCCAATCACACTATTGCACACATGCTTTAAGAAGTGATAGGAAGAGGATTGCAACTTTTGGAGAGCAATGATGACGACACAGATGAGTCCCTGCTCCTGAAAGTACTGAGAAAATGTCGCAGCCACAACCAGACAATATCATAAATGAATCTCATACCACACTATGCAGACACTCTGTCTTGGCTGATGAAGATTCACTCGGCCCTGCAGGAAAAATTCATCAGGTTGCTTTGATGGAATGGAAGTACAAACTACCTTTTTTTGTATTATTTTAACAAATACATATTTTATCTTTTCCGTGACACGCATGTGAATTCAGAGCACATTACGTATGTTTGTGTACTTCATATACACCACATGACTCGAAGTTTTGTGCAATAATCTTAATTTCCACTTACTAAAATGTATCATTTTTAGAGACGCAGCATATGGCCTGAAGTAAGAAACGGCATCGCTGCTTGTATCTTTTATTATTTTCACTTTAAACCACGACCTTTATTTGTATACAAATTTGAAATGTGCATAAATCTTTATAATAAAGTAGTTTTTTTTTCTTTTTAGAATAACTATTAGTTTGTTTAAGGAAACAAGTTGTACATTTTACTTCTACAATTTCTAACTCCAATGATAACATTGAAAATAAGCTAAATAAGCACCAGTAAATTGACTTGTAAAATTTGGGCACTCTAATTGTTAAAAATCTAATTATTTAATGACAGCCTCCATAAACGAATCACAGCAGGAATGCTTTTTTTTATTCTCTGACAAGCCCCACTCACTTTCACATCAAACTTACGTCTCATCTCTCTCTCTCTCTTCCTGCAGGAGCGTCTCTTACTCTCAGTACTTCCTCGTCATGTTGCCATGGAGATGAAAGCCGACATAAATGCCAAGCAGGAGGACATGATGTTTCACAAGATCTACATCCAAAAGCACGACAACGTCAGGTAACATCAGAGGAGCTGTGACGACGAGGAGGGGGGGGCCCAGATGAACACGGATATGAACGGAGCATTTGAAAAAAAGCTCATGTTTGATTTTCAAAACAGGCAAAACATCAGCAAATATCAATTTCCACTGCATGCTCCTTTCATTAGGTAAACACAACGTTCAGAAAAATTAAGTGTCAAGGCATTTTGAATCTGACAAACCTTAAAAATACACCTAGATATTCAGAAAATGCATCAGTTTGCAGGTGAAGCTTGAAAGTCAGCCAGGCGTCTCTCAAACCACAACTAAAGAACGTAAATTTTTGAGCAAAATAATCTGTTTTAAATGGTATTTTATGTAACAAATGGCATGTCAGGAACGATGTCCACCCCTCTTAATAATCAATGATAAATCTTTTATTCATGTTACAGCAAGCAAAACCTTCTTGTAAACGCTGAACACGTCTTTTGCACGTTTCCACTATTATTATAACTAGTAATCTTTTACAATGAGCCCCATTGCTTTTATGTAGGAAGGCCTCTTTGCCATCACCCTAATCTTTGACTCCCTCCATCAAATCCTGTTTAAATCATCAGTCTGGTTGGGTAACTGCCAAGTCATCAGAAATATGTTGGTTAAATTCAAATTAGACCTCTGATGTCTAAACTAAACTAAATTATGTGGCAGCAACATTAAAAATATATGACAACAACTTTAACAATGGATACACTATAAATGCAACACAACATGTTCTATTCAGAAAACTGACTATATAACTCTGATAAAGAAAAATAAAAACAATGCACAGATTGTAAAGAATAAGTTAACCTTTGAACCTTTCTAGCTTCCTGTAGCAGCTACCTGTGCTGCAGAGCTAATGCAAGTAAAGATTCATTTTCAGTTCTCAGACGTCAACATTTTTTTGTTTGCAAGCACTCTAATAGAAAAAAACAGATAATTTCCACCATTGCTGGTACTTTATTTTAAACTGCATATTTACCACGTTAACTGGCTACTTTTACCACCACGAACGAGGGACAGCAGCCTCAGCGGCTCTCTGCAGTATTTATTTACTCCAGTAATCTAGTGGTGAACATTTCCGCAGCGACGCTGTTTCTCCAGTACAACGCTGTGTATGTTCTCCTCTTTCTTCTGTTTGTTTTCAGTCACCACATGATGTTCTGCTCCGTGACTTACAAATCAGTCTTTAGCTTTGAATTGAACCAATGTGATTGTAGTAAATCTGGACGGAAGAGTTTTTCTACAATTCACTCAAGTTTGATTAAAATTTTCGTCATAAGCAGCTAATTGAGGTTGTATGTTTGATGCATGCAGTGATATTAAGAGACACGTTCACTCTGCTACTAACTGAAAGGCGTTGTTTAAATAAGGAACAGTACATATACTGCAACATTATATATCTCATGTAATCCATGTTAATCCAGAATAGTGCAGCCCACCCACAGACGGTGGCAGACGAGGAGGGAGAAGTCGTGCAGACGTTGCCATGTCAACGTGCTCTATGGTATTTTTCAGAGAGTATTTTCCACCCAACTCTTTCCACAGCGTCCATGTAGAGTGTAATGTGAGTCACAGTGTCATGAATATAAAGGCTGCTTTTAGTTTATAAGGAAAAAACAGTAAGTCACAAATGTTTATGTTGTATTTTAAACATGCAAAATTAGTTTTAAAACGTTAATGCCCAACATGTGACAACAAACTTCAACGTATGTATTAGGATTTTAAAAAACGGATTCCAAAAAAGTTGGGACACTAAGCAAATTGTGAATAAAAACTGAATGCAATGATGGGGAGATGGCAAACATCAATATTTTATTCGTAAAAGAACATAGATGGTTGATCAAAAGTTTAATCTGAGTAAATGTAACATTTTAAAAGAAAACTATGTTGATTCAAAATCAACATAGTTTTGTTGATTTTGATTTGTAGACATTTTACAGTGTCTACAAATCCCCAAAAAGTTGGGACAAGTAGCAATAAGTGGCTGGAAGAAGGAAATTGAACATATAACAAACAACTGGAAGACCAATTAACACTAATTAGGTCAATTGATGACATGATTGGGTATAAAATGAACTTCTTAGAGTGTCAGTGTCTCTTTGAAGCCAAGATGGTAAGAGGATCACCAATTCCACCATTGTTGCGCAGAAAGATAGTGCAGCAATACCAGAATGGTGTCACCAAGCGTAAAATGACAAAGACTTTTAAGTTATCATCATCAACCGTGCATAACATCATCAAAAGATTCAGAGAATTTGGAACAATCGCTGTGCGTAAGGGTCCAGGCCATCATGTCTGTTAACAGAAATTTGCCACACGAACCGAATCTCAAATTCGGGTCGGACTCTGCGTCAATTGAAACAGTTTTGCTCTTTGCTTTGTCTTCATTTTATTCAGAATTAATGCGATAAATTGCCAAATACAGTCGTCAAACGCTCAATCGCTCATGTGTCGTATTGGTAACTTCTTGTTCCGTATCACTACAGTGTTTCCTGAGAAATACATGTGCAAAACATATGGTTTTCATTTCATATGGTGGGAAACGGACTCTTTCATCTGGCCAGTTTTGATCTGATGTTTTTGTTTATTTATCCTCCTCTGATGTTCATCTTTAATGTTTCGGTGAAGCCGTGTTGAGTTGCTTTAGGTTTTAGTGCATAATATGTTTTATATGATATCAGAGAGAATCATTAAACACTGTAACTGCATCAGATGGATGGTTGAGAGACAGGTGTCCGTTTGAGCGCCACCTTGTGGAGTAAGAAAACGGTACTTCTATTTATACATTACCACATCAATGAAGTTATGCTTTGGAGCCCTCAAGACTCCAGGAAATTGATTTATTTCTGCATAAACTGCATAGAAGTGGATGAAATACGACCTAAACAACTGGAGCCTGGATCTGAAAATGCAGTTTGAGTTTTGCTGCCTTTGGTCAGGTGGTACAGCGCCGACAAAAAAAATACAGCTCTGGAAAAAATGAAGAGCCCACTGTACTGCAAAAACACCAAGGACAAAAACATGTGTCATTGTCCTTTCACTCAAGAACTGAGAATAACTCTAAGTGAGGTGAAAACTGAATCTGGATATTCTAATATCCTTTTTTGATCTCATTAAGAGAAAAACTGCAAGAAAATCATGTGAGCGGTCGTGGAAGCTCAAAAAAACAAAATACCCCGAAGTGTTGGGTGTAAATCTGCAAAACAAATATTATCCCCAGTTGGACAATCGATGTTGTGCGACTTGCTGAGAGCATGAAGCGCGTTAGCAGCGTCCACCGAGCCGGGCCGAGTTCTGTCACGAACGCGCCGTCCGGTAACGAGGCGCGACCGGGACGCGTTGGGAAGCAGTCAGCAGCTTTTCTGGTTATAATTGGGGCTCCGCTGAGCGGCAGAGGAACAACAGGAAGAGGGGCGAAGGCTCCCACCGCCACGGCTAAAGAGCAAGAGGGCAAACGGAGGGAGGCAGAAGTTGCCGCCACTGCCGTACAGATGCATTACGCGTGTGTCCGTCCGCAGCTTTTAATTTAGGAATTCAGAGCGCCGCAACAACAGAGGTGGCAAATCGGTTAATGAACCATGGAAGGCATGTAATTACATCCTTTTGATCCGGCGCAGAGGCACAAATTGTCTCTGATGGCTGAGGCTACACATTTTTACCCACTCGGAGTGGGTCACCGTTACTTAACTCATTTCGTACCGCAGGGAATGAGTCACGTCGGAGGCTCAGGTAAACAAAACACGTGGTGCAGGTTAAAATCACATCAAGTATCGGCTCCATTTAACAAATGGCGTGCTGACAGAGAGGAACAGGAGCTAAGTAGTTAAAATGGATCGTGACATTTTGTGGTATTTATTCCCATGAAGGCAAAAGTGGCGATAAAAAAAAGTACCAGACCCGCCAGACCTGACTGATAGTTATGTCCAGTTGATCTGGTAGATCCGGTTCCTAGTAGAACTAGGCCACGTTGTTCTAATCCAAACTTTGCTGGGTTTCTTTTTTCTTTCTTTCTTTTTTTTTTTTTACACCAGTTCATCCAGTCCAGAACTTGTCCATGTTCTTGAATTTTACCCAATAATACTTCATAATTGTGAGGCGAAATTAGAATAGGTCATGACCTTCCTGAGGAACACATAAAAACCCCAAAACAAGCATGATGTCATTGGATCCATTTCAGAAATCAAGGTAATAACAAAACCAAACAGCGAAATCTGGATAGCTTGGACTTGTTGCAGAGGCACAAGATGTCCATCTGACACATAAGTCCAACAATAAATGGTCGTCAAGTTATGGCGGTTAATGTCCGTTGGTTTACCATCAAACTCCTTTTTACCTTTTGAAACGGTGGCATCCGTCTGGTGCTTATCCTCTAAATCAATGCTCAGTGACTCCCAGATTGAGGTCAAAATGGATGCTCATTTTTATTTGCTTTGTTTTGGGATTATGCAAGATATGTCTTAGGATGCGTGTGTGTGTGTGTGTGTGTGTGTGTGTGTGTGTGTGTGTGTGTTGTGTGTGTGTAGTAAGGCTGCCCGGTTGCCCTTTAAATGTACGAGTGATATTCTCCAACAGCACATTGTGACGGAAGCTGCTGTTGCAGGTATGTAGGCCAGCAGCTCTCCAAACCGCATTACATAAATTAGAGGGACTGACCTTCAGTGCCTTTGTTCCCATTTTCCGGTGGAAACATGAACAAGACATGAACCTGCAGCAACAACAACAGCAACAATAAAAACAACTCCTGTGGTTTCAGAGTGGACACACTTGTGGTTGGGTTCGCATCATCGCTGCTAGCTGGTACTCATGAGAGGAGAGCAGCACACTGATGTTCTGTGTGTAGCTATCTGTAGTTTTGCCACTGTAACTTTTAAGAGATTTTTAGTGTTGGATTGTAAAATACAAGCAGGCTGTCAGTGTCTGCTCTCAATTTATTAGTCCTCCTTTGGTTTTCAGATGTTTTCATGAGACATGGGTCTGACCTAAAGAACCAGACGGGCTAAAAGAATTTTGTTTCCATGGAGTTGGTTCAGGCGTCTGATCCGGATGCTTCCTGAGCTCTAGAGACTTTCTGTAATGGTTGTGGAAACACCTTGAGATCCATTAGAAGGAGCTAGAGTCATTGGGAAGAGGAATGACTGTTTCCCTCTCAAAATTGGTACCTATACAGTCCAATAGTTTAATGTCATTTTGTCAGAATATATAGTTCAGATTGAACTCTGTCTCTGCGTTTAGTCTGCTTTAAACAAACTCTAATGCCTTGGTGTAGAAAATGTTTGGTTCCTTTTTGGCGGTATGAATGCCCAATCGAACTCGAATTGGACCAAAAAAGCGAACTCTGGTCTGCCTACACGCCTAGGTCTCTGTTCGATTGAAGTAAATTTGTCAATACATATGTGGATGCAAGAAGACCAGAGACCACTCCAAAAGCAGGAAGCGAGCTGCAGTGAATTATGGGTAAATACAACCTAAAACGATCACGAGAGTCTAACGTCCCCAGGAGAAATGACTCGTGATCTTTTCCCAAAAACAAAAGACAAATCCTACAGCTGCTGAAATATGATGCCGCTCTGCTTCTGCTGGCATTTTGTGAGGAAGGAAGATGTTTTCACGTTGTGCCCTTCAGTGGTTCTTGGAGCAGCGCCACCACAGGCGAGGGGGTGAACAGGTTTTTCAATTAGTTTGGATTGTTTGACACGGTGGAGTGTGAAAGCGAACCGGATGAAAATGGAACAAGTGTTGAAGTTTTAGTCCCCCAAATCAAACCGAGTCTACCAGACGTATCAGGTGTGAAAACACCCTACATACATCATGTAGTTCTTCATGCAAGCAGATGGCGGTTACGGTGTTCACAACAACCAAATTTGATGAACTAAATGAAGGCATGTTTGGGCAACAAGGCGTCACTTGCTGCATCAGCCCTGTTGGTGTAAATAGTGGAATTATTTCTCCTGCAGCATTACAAACGTCTTTTTAAAACAAGGTAAGGAGACCTGTGAGTCAATAAAAGTGTGGCATATTACAAAAAGACCAATCTTTAAAATGAACTCAAGTATTGTTCTTTATCCAAGATAATTTCTTGTATATTCTTCTTGTCTCAAATCACTGGGGAAGCTGTTTTTGTGCCAAAGTGACGACCAGCTCGTCACATCGCGCCGATGTGTGTGAACAGCGTTTTCCTCATGGACGCTCTGGGTGGCCTGTCAGCCGCCCCTGCAGTGGCTCTCACTTCAAGATCTCACAGAGTTAATGTTGCAGACTAACCAGTCATTCATCACCAAGGTAACAATTAAATGGGACTTAATGACCCTGGCAGCCTTTGTCATTCGCTCTCCGTATCACCGCTGACGTTATTTCAAGCTTCGAAGTGAGGACTCTTAGGACCAGCTTCTGTGTGCTGGTTTGGATAAATTATCAAAAAAAAAATCTGTACGTTAGTCTTTTACGGCGCCGTAAATTATTATAGTTAATATTATGCCAATAATTGTAAAAGGCAAGAGAGGAACATAAGGAGAAAAAATATTCTTTGATTATTTTTCTAAGCTGTCTCGATGGCTGGATTTGAATAAGATATTTATTTTCTTCCTTGCTTCTTGCTTTATTGATTTATTACAAGGGGTCTGCTCTGTAATATAAACTCTACTGGAAAACAAGACGCATGTCGAAATACAATTTTAACTTAATCACATAAACTATAAGTTTAATCAGGTTCTGCAGAAGGAATTTCAATGTCATTTATGTTCACCAAATTATGGAATTAGGTTTATTGTTTGCATCATGAATGTTGCCCATTGCCAGGCTACTGTTTATCATTTGCACTGTGGAGATATTTGAGCTTATTTAAATACTGTCAGAACATGTAAGATTGTTTTTTTTAGGAAAATATCATAATCTAGCGAATTAGAGTTTATTTTAATTGTTCTTAATAGAGCCATGAAGACCTTAGAGGAAAATAAAACAACACATGGCATGGTCATCCCTTCTGTCTTTGACTTCAGCGCCCCACATGATTTACCCCTGGAGAAAACCGTTATAGCCAGAGAATAAATCTGCTTGTTGAGACAGGAAGAACCGAGCCGAGGATGTTTGTGATGCGGCGCTCACCGAACATTTTCCTGAGAGTTTACATGAGGTTAACCTGCCAGTCCTTCCCAGCCTGTTTCAGCCTCTCACCTATCAACAGGGCCTCGCCACGGAGGGGAATGACCCGGCCCGGTGACATCATCATCGGTCCTGCCGCTGAGCCGGAGCTACAGGGGAAATAATGAAAAACATCTCAGTTGGTGAAAAGCAGTAGCCAGTCCGTCACAGGGCTACTTGTATTCATGTAGTTTGTAAAAGAAGAGAGAGAAAAAAGAAACTGCATGATTAGTTTAATAGTCGGCAATGGCTTTAGATGGAAGTCATTTATATGTGGGATTTCGTCATATTTTTTTGTTTTTTTTAATTTGGATGAATTCACTACAGGATTCCAGTAATCATAAAGAGTAAGACCTAAAAACCTAAAATTTTGCGAAAAATTTTTCAAAATCCACCCGTCATTTGAAAGAGGTTTTGTTTGGAGTCCAAATCGTTTTCAATTCAGTTCCATGTTTCAGTGACGCGTCTCTAGAAATGCCCTGGGTTGTGTTGTTTTCTTCACATTTTTTTCTTATTGTCTTCTCATTTAAATTTCACATTGAAAACTGGATCAACCCATATTTGATATTCCTTCCACACACTTCATCATTTGACTTCTCTTCACGGTCGTGTTAATTGTGTTTGGGGTTTTTTTTATTAAAAGAAATGCAAAACCCTGTACCTTAGGCAGGTCTGCAACACTCTCTTCTTTTATCTCACACCAAATTTTCACAGTTGATCTTCGCAATTATTCTGAAAATTGGAAACCCCATCAGGTAACCTTTACTTAGGTTTTGCCGCCACATTAAGCTTCTCAACTTCACCAAAACACAGGAAGTGAAAAGTGAGAGGAGAAAAAAACCATTAGGTGAGACGTGACCTCTCTTGTTTTTGTGTTTCTGCAGCATCCTGTTTGCTGACATCGAGGGCTTCACCAGTCTGGCGTCCCAGTGCACAGCGCAGGAGCTGGTGATGACGCTCAATGAGCTTTTCGCCCGCTTTGACAAGTTGGCAGCGGTAAGCGTACAACGCATGCAAGCACGTGCAATTTTCCAAAGATTGCAATGATGCTTTTATTCATTTATTCATGCTTTTATTTATTTGAATATCTCTTTTCTGTGTGTAAACTTTGAGAACTGTTGTTTCAGACGTTTTGAGTGCGAGGTTAGCGGTTGCTATGGAGCCTTACAGACATATGGGAAGACTAGAAATGTTGCAGAGAAATAAGGTCATGTTGCATATTCCACACCTGTTTTGTCAAAAACACAGAAACCCAATTTATAGTGGCCTAAAAGTCAATAGTTCATTCTTTTCTACGTTGTTAAATTTTGAATGCTTCATTTATTGCTGAGCAGGTAAAAAAAAAAAAAACATAAAAAATCACAATAGATTTGCATACATTTATTTTACAATAAAATGTGGCGCCTGGCTAGTGTTTACAAATTACATATAGAAGAATTACACACACACACACACACACACACACACACACACACACACACACACACACACACACTCCAGAGAAGTCTCAGTTTGAGCTCTCAGGCAGTCAGACCGTCAACATCAGTTATAGTTTTCTACTACTGAAAAGGGTTTTCTGGGTGGTGGAGGAGTTTGATATGTTCTGAGTAAATATCCCGGGAGGTTCCAGCTGAACAAACTGAACTTCTCAGGGCCCGTTGGTCTTGCCTGGTGCTGGTCCACATCCAGTTGGTAATGTGCCTGCATGGTTATGCTCTGAATGGTTTGTGCAAAAATAAAAAAAAACTCTCTGCCTTTTGGGATGGAGCCCTGGGGTCATTTGGAGCTGAGGCTGAGAGGGGACGAGGTGTGGTGACCGACCAGAACTGCTTGTGGTTTAAATATCTAGAAGCTTCAGGCCCATTGGGGCAGAGACCAGTCCAGTATTCACAGCTTAGAAATGAACACAAAGAAAAAAGAAGTGTTTAAGTGGTTCAGATGCTGCTTGGGCAGAATTTGGGGTCCATCCAACAAGCCAAGACTGACTTTCTATGTTGTTTGGAGACAAGTCAGATGGGGAAAACAAAGTCCAGAAGCTTCAGGCCTTTTTAATGTATTTCCTTCAGCTAAATAAAAACAATCGCCAGAAATGGTAACAAAAACAAACAAACAAACAAAAAACTGGTTCTGAAGGTAAAAGTAAAATTTATTTTTACTTTTGTTTTAATATGATCTTCAGCAGAAATCAGAACTTTAAAAACTTTATTATTTGAACACTGATTTGTTTTTCACTCCAAAGTAATGAGGCTCCAGTAATTCTTCTAATTTGAATATGAATTTGTTGATCCTGCAAAATTTTCAAGAATCATTTAAAAATGACAACAAAAGGACCACATTTCTAACATAACGTTTCATCCTTCAGTTTGGACGGCTAAGACTTGTTTTGCAAGGATATAAAGTCAAATCAAGCTGTTAAGGATTGTAGATAAAAGTAGTTGGAGTAAATAAAAAAAAAACTTTGGTGGATTGAAGTGACTTCCACTTTAGATGAGAACAAATGTGACACAGCAGCATAAAGCAGTGGAGTTCAAACTGAAAATATTTTTCATGTTGAATCCCTTCTTGGACATGCTGTAGCTTTGTACATAAACAGCAACTTAATATTACCTTCACTGCCATTGCTGAAGCTTCCCGGTTATTAATAGTTGCGCCACAACCTTGTGAATACTGATATATTTCCTTTAACCAGCGTCATCGTCTGTTGAGCTGATCCTCGGTTTCTGTCATTTGTTTATGAAAGGTGAAACGATCGGCTGCTGATCAATATTTATGAACTGAACAGGCATAATGCTGTCGTAAACCAGAAATGTTGCATCTGACACTTTTATCTCCATGCCAGATGTGCCTTCTGTCTCTGTGTGCACAAGCGCACACACACACACGCACGCACGCACGCACGCACGCACGCACGCACACACACACACACAGCCATGTTTTCATCATTTGTGGGGACTTCACATTGATTTTCATTCATTTCTACAGCCTAACCCATAATCCTAACCCCATCCATCACAGACCTAACCACTAACCCAAAAACAACAATTTCCCTCATGGGGACAAATAAAATGTCCCCACAAGGACCAATGGTCCCCATAACTCCACATTGTAGACAGAAATAGATTCCCATAAGGATATGAAAACCTGGTACACACACACACTCGCTCACTCTGTTCCTTACACAGTGGCTCCTTTTGTATTTTGGTCCGTGTGCTAAAGGGATACTCAGGTGGCTATCATGAGACATTATAGTCTCCCAAACCCTTGGGATGCGCACACACACACACACACACACACCGATTCATTTGCTGTTGGCTCACACATCGACAGCGTGATATCTAGGCTGATATCATGCGTCTGTTGTTTTTAATGGACTGCATTCTTCCTTTGACATTTTTAAATCCTGCTTTTTGTCACTTACCTTCTGTTTGCTAAACTCCTGAGCTCTTATGGTTGGCATGATAATCCAGGAATGCAGCTAATCAGTCTTACATGCTGAGTCTTTAGGACGACAAACGTCTCTGTTTCTGCCAGAGGAGGGACAGACACATTTCCATCCTGTACTGATGACATAGATGCAAACAATACAATGAAACTCTGTATTTTCTGGACTATAAATCCCACCTTTGTTCACAGTTTTGGCTGGTCCTGCATTTTATGGTCCATCAGACAGACTCAACACGTCACTGAGGTGCAAAGCTTAAACTCATGCCTTGGAATTTTACCACAAATATTGCATTTCAAATAGTGATTATAACACAGTATCTTCACTCAAAACACAGTATAAGAAAAGTGAATTTGGAATAAGGCCTGTAAGTGTTGCTTGAGGAACCCCAACTATGGACGTCACTGCAGTGAAGAATATGAACCCATGCAACCCCCACAAAAAAATATGTTTGTCTCAGATTTGCTCACAGACGGATGTATGATTTCTTCTTTATTCTTTCATTATTTTCACATGACATAATGTGGCTCACACGCTGTACTTTATTCCTTTTGCACTGGAATATTCGGAAAAAAAAAAAAAAGAAAAAAAAAAGGCCTTCAGTTGGAACAATGGATCACTCAGGATTTTTGTGACAATCTTTGCACATTATTTAAAGCAAAATAGAGATAACTTCATTAACTCTTCACATTAGTTTGCTTCTTGGTAAATACCGTAACACACATGTCCTTTCTTGCTCCTGCTCTGTGTGGCAGGAGAACCACTGTCTGCGGATCAAGATC
Source organism: Poecilia formosa (assembly GCF_000485575.1). Classification (NCBI taxonomy): domain Eukaryota; kingdom Metazoa; phylum Chordata; class Actinopteri; order Cyprinodontiformes; family Poeciliidae; genus Poecilia; species Poecilia formosa. Next base: position 3,675,723 of record NW_006799958.1, on the reverse strand, counting down.
CTGGGTGACTGCTACTACTGCGTGTCCGGGCTGCCGGAGGCCAGAGCCGACCACGCCCACTGCTGTGTGGAGATGGGGCTGGACATGATCGAGGCCATCTCGTAAGTCTGGGAACGGCGTTAATACACCAGTTTAAAAAAAAAAGTCTGGTAAACTCGACTCACTGGTAAACCTCAGCAGCATTCGCTGAGACTACAGCTCGTACATTTAGACACGCTAATCGTGTAGATTGTCACTTTTTGGTTTGTTTGGGTTTTTTTTTTTTCTGCAGGCTGGTGCGGGAGGTGACTGGGGTGAACGTGAACATGCGAGTCGGCATCCACAGCGGCAGGGTGCACTGCGGGGTGCTGGGACTCAGGAAGTGGCAGTTTGACGTCTGGTCCAACGACGTCACGCTGGCAAATCAGATGGAGGCGGGAGGCAAGGCCGGGTTCGTCCAATAGGCTTCCTAAACGTTCCTTCTGATAAGTGCGGAGGGTCAGCTGCATGAGATTTATGCAACAGCCAGAGCATTTAGAAAAAGGAACGCTTTCATTTCAGGCGCATCCACATCACAAAGGCCACCCTGAACTACCTGAACGGGGACTACGACGTGGAGCCGGGAGCCGGAGGAGAGAGAAACGCCTACTTGAAGAGGAGCAACATAGAAACCTACCTCATTGTGGGCTGCAGTCAGAAAAGGGTACGGCTTTCACCGCTGGAGGAGGCAGTGAAAGGGAACTGAAATCATTTCTGTCTCATTTAAAGTTGAAAAGTTGATTTTTATTTTTTATTTTTTGCAGTAAAATGCCAACAAGAAAAATGGTAGAATCATTATTTTTTATGATATCAAAATGAAACTCATCTTCATTTTGGCTCATATCAAAAATCTGAACATTCTTAAAGGGCCGGATGCGCCAGAATGAATTGATCAAACAAATTAAAATGTTAAAATATCAATAGATGGTTGTCCCTCCAGGATTTTGTTATTGTTTTAGTGTTTTGGTTTTTTCTCAATTAAAATTACAGATTTTATGATGCCAGTTTAGAAATGTTTGTTAGGAATTTTTACATTTGTGCTATTTGATGTTAAATGTGACTTTTTATCAAATTGACACATCAATTACAGACTATAACTTGACATCGCTGAGGCAGCCGTCACTTAAATTCAGTGTTTGTGACCAATTTTGAGAAAATTTGCTGTAAAATCAGAAAGAAAAAAACATGGAGATTTGTTGAGATTTGAACTTTTCAAGTAGTTCATTTAAATTCATTTAAATTCATCGTTTCTTACATGTGTGAAAGTCTAAAATTGTCCTAAAAATGACGCGTTACGGTGACTTTCCACAGAGAGCAAGCCGTTGTTTCATAAACTACCTTTCCACATCCTGTAGTTTTTCCAACTACAAGTAAGTTTTGAACTTAATTAAAGAGATGGTGAAAGGAGGAGGTGGTAGCATGATGTTTTCTTTTTCTTTAGCGGGGATGTGGAAGCTGAGTAGGAGTCGTCTAAAAAGATGAATACAGAGCGACTGGGAATATTGTCTTTATTCAGGCAAACAGACTTTTATGATGTTGGTTGAATCCAACTCAAAACTAAAGAAAGATGGGACTAAAATGTAACAATTATGTCTAATATTTATTATTTTTTGCTTCCCATTTATGGATTCCGGTTTTGATTCCGCTTCACAAATATTCAGATAAAACTCCAGTAAAACATTGTGACGTTTGTGTTGATGTGAAAGCTGCTCCTTTAAGGAGCTTTTTTGACTGACGTCTCTTTCCCACAGCTGTAAGTTCCTTTGCTCCTGTTTTCTCTGTAAGCTGAATTTGTCTCTGCAGGCAGGACCGAGTTCAGTTCCCTGCTTGAGCCTCCAGTTTGTTTATGACTTGATATTTTTTATCAGCCTCCCCCGGCAGTATCACAAGCTGCGACTATAGTTAGCAAGTCATGTGAAGAGATACTTTATTCTCGTTCTGGTGCCTGTGGTTCAGGACAGAGGGAACTTTTTGAAGTCTAGCTGTTGGTTAATTTTCATTTTATTCTTCCAGTTTTTTTTTGTTTTTGTTTTTTTTTTTACAAATATAGCTCAAAGCTGTTCAGTTCTGATATCAGATGAGATAAAAAGAGATGCCCAGGAGATCGCCTGAAACTGTTTGAAGCTGTTTTTTTTTTTGTTTTTTTTAAGGAATCTAGACAGAACCTAAACTCTGCAATCATAATACGTGTAAATTAAACTTTTCTTTTTGGCTTATCTGTTTGGGCCCCATTATTTTTTTTTATTAAGCTCAGAAGTTAAATAATTTGTAAGATCACCACCACACTTCCTTCACAAGGTGCAAATTGTGAACTTCAGCCGTTTTTAGTTTTATATTTAATGCAGATAAAATGTAAGCAGACCTAACAATGTGTCAAATGTGATCTTGAGTGTTGGCTTGCTTAAGGGAAAGCAAATATCTAAGAATATTGAGCATCTTTTCAGTCCCTCCAGGATTTTGTGATACTTTTGTGATTTCTTTTGCAATAAAAAAAAGTGTTTGTGGTACTAATTTGTAATTATTTGCCATTTTTGCTCTTATTTATGATGGTAAATGCAACTTTTTATATAGATCATGGATTATTATCTGACATCAGTTAAGGCTGAGGCAGCTGTTTAGTACAAGCAAGAAAACTTTTGACAATTTTGGAGAAAAATCTGCAATAAACTCCCAATTATTAGCACAAAAAAGTGCAGAGGTTCGCATGAATTTCCACGATAATTCTCAAGAAACTGGATGGACTGATTGATATAATTTGGCAGTAAACGGATAAAAACTGCATTGATTTGATTGATAACAAAATACTTAAGCTTGTTTAGAAATTAGAGGGCCACATAAAAAGTTACACCCTCGAGTTTGACACGTGTGCTTCAAGGTTTTATGGCACTCATTCGTTTGGTGCGTTAACCTCGGCCTCCTTTCGCTCCACAGAAAGAAGAAAAGGCGATGATTGCCAAAATGAGTCGACAGAGGACCAACTCCGTCACCCACAACAGCGGCCACTGGGCTGACCGTGCCTTCCACAACCACATCTCCAAGGAGATGAAGAGGATGGTGAGCAAAGTCAACGTTGTCAGACTGCTTGTCCCGCCTGGTCGTGATGATTTACTCATTAGAGCGCCACAGCCAGGTGACTCTCCTACCAGCGGCTCGTCTCAGGGTGAAGCCAGCGCGTCGTTAGCGACCGTAATTCTTTGATCTGCGTTGCCGAGGCGCGGCGGGGACGGCCCTTCACGGCGCACCTCGCCCCGGCGGTGAGAGGCTCTCAGCGGCACTCGGGAAGAGGGACGGAGTGACGAGGGGGGAGGGAGGAGAGGCGGTGGAGGGATGTGAACTCACTGAGGGTGGGGTTTTCTTCATGCGCGGTGGGCCTGAGAACTGGAGGATCCTCAGCGAGCGCGAGCATTTCTACATATGAGTCCGTGACGTGACGGACGGGCGCAGGCAGCCTTACGCCCGTTTGTCTGTTTCAAATATGTCGCACTTTCATTTGTAGAATCTAAAAACGAATCATTTTAAAGCTTTCCTAGCTTTGTTTTTTACTGTTTGAGGCTGGCTTGTTTAGAGAGATAAAGATTTAAATTAGCTTTTTGAACAAAGGCAAAGATTTTTGCGACTCCGGTTATGCACTCAAATCAATACCACAGTAATGCTCAACTCTCCATTCCAACCTTCATCCATCTCGAACAAAACCAGTCCTCAAGCGTCCTCTTAACGCACTCTGGTGAAACAACTCTTATGTATGGTGGCCGACAGGTGCAAATGCGCAGCAACAGAGTAAAGACGCAAACAAACAAACAAACAAACAAACAGAGACTCAAACAAATTATCCTCAATCCAACATAATCAGACTCTGAAAACCTTCAAAGTTTCCTCCAGATGTGTCAGTTTCCAGAGGTGGGGACTCGAGTCACATGACTTGGACTCGAGTCA
>NW_006799958.1:3665172-3671762 GCF_000485575.1 Poecilia formosa | reverse complement strand
ACATATTTTAAAAAGAACAAATGGTCTATTTGAATTTTATGTATAATTGCAAATTATAAAAAAAAAAAAAAATAAAAATGACTCGAAATGACTTGAAATTAAAGGTTCCTGACTTGAGACTTGACTCGACTTTTGCCTGTCTTGACTTGAGACTTGACTTGACTTGAGGACAGAGACTTGAGACTTACTTGAGACTTGCAACACAGTGACTTGGTCACACCTCTGTCAGTTTCTCACAAGGTTTTTATTACACCTTCCATCACTCTGACAAGCAGCGCTTGTACTTTTTGACACGTTTATGTTTGTTGTGTGAGTTCAGGTACAAAATATGCTACCAAAAAAAAAAACTTTAGCATGCTCTTTGTGCTTTGGGTGAAAATCGCAGGAGATTAAAGGAGTTAAGAGAAATAAGATTCTCCCTAATGAGGCACACTGATGAAGATGAGGAGTTCAGAGACGAAGAAGGCGGCCATTGGGATCTTATCCATGGATTTTAGTGCGTTGCCACGGGATACGCAGGAGGCCAGTTAGCAGTCTGGATGCAAGACGTAGAGCGGGTTGTGTTCTTATACAGCAGATGGGACTGAGTGGAAAAAAACAAAAAAAAAGAAAAAGAGGAAAATGGCGCCACCTACTGAACTCCCCGATTTAAATGAAAGCTGAGGCGACTCTGAATGTTACTCCATTTCTACGTTCATTCAGCAACAAGTAATGACTGGTGTTTTACATTTTCTTGAAATGAGATGTTTGTGTTGTCATTTTTATTTTTTTAACGTCTTTTCTCATTCAGCCTTTCTGTTGTTAACAGCAGAGAGACAGACGGTGAAGCTGAGACCAGAATGCTTTTACCATCATGAAACAGGAGAAAAACAGAAAAATAAATACGTAAAATAAAATAAAAATATATACGCAGAAGTTTCAAGAATTGATTTGTTCTTTCAGCAAGGACGTTTATACATTAAACCTCAGGGGGGCGCTAGAGACGCACCGGTTTTCCCAGGTAAAATTAAAATAGCAGACATGAAGTACGGTTTAGTATTATGGTGATTATTCATTTTTGACACCGTCTCTAGATTAATGTCGGTGGATGTTAGCCTGATTGACGCTAACCTGCTATTTGTGTGAATCGTAGGAGAGTTGAAGCTAAAATAAAAATGATCCATCCAAGTGATCACGTCTTTAAACGTATTTCTATATTTCTCCACATTCTTCACAAACATACTGACTGATAATTATGTAACAGCACTGATACCTGGCTAATAACAAAGTTTGTTCGAGAACTTTTATACTTATGTAGAACTTTTATTCACTAAACACAATTTGACTAGAGTATCTTGCGTCGAAATGCTGCTATATGTAAAATATTAATCGTCATCATTTTGTCATTGTACGTTTTCAGTATTTTAAAGTCCTTCTGACTTTGTAATTGAATAAATTACAATATAAATGACAGGTTTGTTTCTTTCTATAACTCCATCCGCTTAGTAAAGTACATTATATAGATTAATTACTCACGTTTTCAAGCCTTTACTTCTGTAGGTTGTAATTTTCTGCTGACAGCTAATGAAAGAAAACACAACAATTAAGGTTTGGATATTACATCAGAACAAAAAGTAAACACATTTTAATGGGATTAATAAAATGTATTTTTGCTTAAAGGCTGTTATTTTTGTAAAGAGACTTTCCATTTGGACAAATGAGCCTTATTTTAGATAATTGTTCAGAATTACTTTTACTCAAAGTGAAAAAAGGATGGCCTCTTTTTTAGCTTTATTAATAAGTCAGGCAGTACTCAAGTTAATAGTTGTTTTTTTTCTTTTTTCTTCCTGCTTTTCAGGGCTTTGAGGATCCCAAAGACAAGTGAGTAACAACTACGTCATTGTATGCAGTAGTGGTCACATCTATTGGTTCTTCTGGTGAGAACGACATTAAAGTTAAGCAAACTTGCAGACTAGTTTCTAAAATCTTTTGGAAAATGCGAACCTTCAATTTGAGTACAGTTGTTCTGACAGGTGGGGATGATGCCCATTGAAGAAATGTCGATTCTTTGCTTATTTTTTAACCCCTTTGTGTTGCTTTGTCCACATCTCTACCAAATCCATTTATTTTAGTTCTCAGGCCGATAATGTCACGAATCTCAACAATGAACGTTTGGTCAAATTTATTGTTGTCAGTGTCTGTCTCACCTGACCGAGGCAAATGGCTCCAGATGAAGACCCAATTCAAGCTCAGCAAACTTAACATGTTTATGTTTGTGATGGTAGGACGTTTTCAGCATCACTCCCAACAGCGTAGTTTAGTTTTTAATGGTCGCTATGGAGCTTTGTTGATCTTTGAAGCTCGGCTTTCAATTATGTTTAGTGTCAGCTTGCGATTCTAAGGTTCCTAGAAGCTCTAATAAAAGAGAGTCGATCAATTAGATACACTGTGTAATAACATTGTTTTTCAAACTTTTGAATATTTGTACTCAAATTCACCGTATATTTCTTTTCTAAAGTTTGATTCTTTAATTATTGCAAAAGAGTTCATTTCAAGGCTCTTTCCATATTTTCAGCAGCAAACGTATTCCCAGCTGTAGTTCTGGATGTTGTTACACATGAACACACAGAGCTTCTGTTCAACCACAGCTTCATCTCCAGACAAACATCAAACTCTGATTGAGTTTCAGAGCTTCAGCTTGTGGCTTGAACTCAACCTATAAATGTAGTTTTTGACTGAGAGCACTTTGCTGTTGCAGTTTTTCTTTTCGTTTTTTTTTTTGTTCTTGGTTCTGTGCGTGGTGCTAGACTAGAAGTCGCTGCTGAAACTATAAAACCAGACTCAGTCATTTGGTGTCCTTGGACTGCTATTATTCATCTATTCTGTGACGGACAGAAAAGATGCTTCCCTGGAGGGCGACGGCTCACCTAAATAGCAGTGTTTGCAATTTTCACAAAGTTTCTGTTTCATGTAGCCAAATTCGTTTTTATGAGCACAAGGTGCTGGAGTCTTTCCTCAGATATTGTCATTCACTGTCTACCTGCTCAGTAACGTTCTCCAGCTATGCGGCGCCAACCGTTTCAACCAGAGAATAAAGAGGGAAAAAAACTCATTTTTAAAGAAGTCCTTGTTCTTCCAAACCTTTGTTTTTCTTACTTTTTTCCCTTCAAATAAGCTTGGTGTAATTCTTAGTTTAGTTTGTAAATCATGCCAGGTTGAGTGATTTGTAAGGTAAGACAACCTGAATGTTTATCTCTCTGTTATTACACTGTATAATTACCCCGTGTAATGTTTTATTGTGATGTACAGTGTTGTTACACTGTTATTACACTTATAACATTGCAATAACAGTAATAACACTGGAGTAACACTGTACATCACATTACAAACATTACACAGGGTTATTACACTGTGTAATAATAGAGATCTTATTACATTGTTATTACACTGTTATAAGTGTAATAACAGAAACTGGTTATCTTAACAGGGCACTTTTATGTGATTTCCAGTCACATAGTGCCATTTTACAGCACAAGTTACCTCCAGTTATAAAAACACTTCAATATTTCACTTCCAATAAAACTGGATCAAACTGATTTTTTTAAATTTTTTATTAAGATGCATTTTCATCAATGTGTATTTTTTTATCTTTTTTTCTGCTGCATATCTAATCAGTGAACTGTAAAGTAATAAACCAGGCAGAGAAATTCTCGCAACCCTGACAAACATGGGGTGATTAGTCTTTTTGTTTTGGTCAGATGAAATAAAAACAAGAGGACAAACTTTTTTTTTTTGTTTTACCCCCCACTTTGTCCTCACTCCATCTCATCTCGTTTTATTCAGGCATTTTATTTTCAGGAACACGCAGGAAAACCTGAACCCGGAGGACGAGGTGGACGAGTTCCTGGGCAGGGCCATCGACGCGCGCAGCATCGACCGCCTGCGCTCCGAACACGTCAAAAAGTTCCTGCTCACCTTCAGAGAACCTGACCTGGAAAAAAAGGTTAGGCCGCACACAAGACAAGCACGCTGCCCGGAGCATCGGCGGATAAACGGTTGTGACAGGCAATCTGCCGAGCGCAACAAAGAAAAAATAAATAAATAAATAAAAAGCTTTCTCCTTTCTGTGCCTGGAAGACGTCAAAGAAAAGGGAAAAACACAGAAAAGGGAGGTTACGTTTGGAAGTAGAGTACTGAAAGCAGGAACACGGCTTCAGACGGACAGAACAGGGGGAATTGCTGCATCAAGACAAAACATGTTACTGATTCAGTTTGACTGTTTCTGCTGCAGTCATGAAATACAAACACTGTTATTCTCACCTCTGCCATAAAGGATTACACAGCTGCTGCTAAAAACAATAATTTAAAGAAAACCATTTGAAAACTAAAGAAAGAACAAAAAGACAAAATAATAATCGACAAAAAATTAAAATAGATCACAATCAAATATCTAGTTGAAATGCATTTAAAGCCTTTCAGAGACAAAATATTAGCACTTCAAAATGGCAAATTACTCTTGTAGTTTAACATTTTATTATTAAGTCCCTTTACAATTATGTGCTACTAAATTAATAGCTAACTCACATTGTTACTTAAACATTTTGTAGCTTGACTCATAAGGCCAAAGAAAAGGTATTTATCAAGTAATTATTGATTGTGTCTATTGACATTTATTGGGAAATCTTCTTTTTTTTTTTCCTTGAAGGACAGAGTCTAGTTACGTTGGTTGTCTGACATCCAGCTTGTTTTTTCCTGTTTCCAGTACTCCAGGCAGGTGGACACCAGGTTCGGTGCGTACGTGGCCTGCGCCACCCTCGTCTTTTTCTTCATCTGCTTCATCCAGATCGTCATTGTGCCGATGTGAGTCACACTGTCATGGTGGCAGATGCTCAGATGCTGGCCGCACGCAAGAGAAGGGAAATGTTTGGTTGATAAATGTGTAAAATCAACAATTTTAATACTATTAATTATTATTAGCTAAGACTGACATGAGACTGTTATAAACATGAATGACTCTTTATAGATGTTTATGATTGGTGTCATGAAGTATCATGCAGTAAATAATGACACTTTTAACACAGAGTTGCACTAAAAGTTGCATTAAAATTAAACGTGTCAACTTTGCATTAAAAGTGACATCATTTCATCATTTACCAAATGACACTTCATGACAACAGTTGTAAACATTCATAAAGACTCCATCATGTTCATGACAGATGTTGTTCATGCTTAATAAGACAGTCTTATGCACACCCCTTCAAATAAAGTGTTACCCAGAAATGTTTGCATTCCACCACATTTTTCCTTCCACTCAACTTTCCATTAGTTTGCTTGGATGGTCCCTCTGTGAACAGCCAGCTTCTTTACAGATGGCCTTTTATGGCTTACTCCTTACCTTTTATTGCCATAACATGACAAAACCCCTATTTTTTTCATGGCTTTATTTATACTTATATATATTTTAGTATATTTGAATTTTCTGAAAAGCTGAATTTCAGGTTTTCATTACCTGCAAGTTATTATTAAAATGATCAGAAATAAACTGATGTAATGTAACTTTTGTGTTGAAATACTGAAAGAAATGAAGTTTTTAAGTTCATAGCTAAGGAGATGTACAACAATGATTTTTTTTAGCAAATTAAATTATGATGCAACACTGTGTAGCAGCAAAAAAAAACTCACTATAAATCATATCTACAGCATATCTCTTAATGTGTTGGTATTTTTGTTTCATGAGCATCTTTGCTTCCAGAGATTAAGAACAAAAGTTGTGGGGAAGCTGATTAAACACTAAACTCTTACTCCTGCTGCAGCTTCGTGGCTTAAGCTGTAAAACCTTGTAGAATCAGGTGAGCTTCTCTCCGCCAAAGGTTTTTCCTCAGATCCTCGGCTTACTGTCAGAGCCGTCCTGCTTTGACAGAATCGGGACACTCGACTCCAGATCTGTCTGTAGGAAGAAAAAAAGTTTAGCCGCACTTTGGGCCACTTTGGCTTTTGTTTGTTTCGTAGGAAGCGGCTCAAGAAAACGACATCTTGCTCAGATAACCCAGTTCCTCCTAACCAATCAGAACCTAAAGTGGTTTTACATAATCATTAAGCTGAAAGACACAAAAGAATCATTTAACTCCAGGCGGTGCAACAAAAACCTGACATCTTGACGACGCAGGTCTGTTCTTACAGGGAGGATCCAAATCATTTCCTCCTGCAAATAAGAAATTTATTTTACTCATCGTGTGGATTTCAGTTCAGATATGTATACAGTGACATCACACAGCTCAGTTATGGGTTTTCAACCAGCAGCTTGTCTATATTAACTAATCGTGTAAATAATAATCTGTTTCCTTTCTGCAGCTCCAATCTGATGATCGGCTTCTTCATCACGTGCTTCATCATCCTGGCAGGCGTCATGTTCATCTCAGCTGTATACTGCTGCTTTGGAGTGAGTAAAATCCACAACCTGTAGCTAAAATGTAAAATCTCATTATTATTTTTTTATTATTTTTGTTTATTAAAGACCTTTCTTAGTGTTGTATGATGGTTACAGACATTCAGCAGTGTTTACACTATGAAAATTAACCTTCGCTAGTTATTGAGAGCCTTTCTGAAAGACC
>NW_006799958.1:3595896-3665162 GCF_000485575.1 Poecilia formosa | reverse complement strand
ATGCTTTTACCATCATGAAACAGGAGAAAAACAGAAAAATAAATACGTAAAATAAAATAAAAATATATACGCAGAAGTTTCAAGAATTGATTTGTTCTTTCAGCAAGGATGTTTATACATTAAACCTCAGGGGGGCGCTAGAGATGCACCGGTTTTCCCAGGTAAAATTAAAATAGCAGACATGAAGTATGGTTTAGTATTATGGTGATTATTCATTTTTGACACTGTTTCTAGATTAATGTCGGTGGATGTTAGCCTGATTGACGCTAACCTGCTATTTGTGTGAATCGTAGGAGAGTTGAAGCTAAAATAAAAATGATCCATCCAAGTGATCACGTCTTTAAACGTATTTCTATATTTCTCCACATTCTTCACAAACATACTGACTGATAATTATGTAACAGCACTGATACCTGGCTAATAACAAAGTTTGTTCGAGAACTTTTATACTTATGTAGAACTTTTATTCACTAAACACAATTTGACTAGAGTATCTTGCGTCGAAATGCTGCTATATGTAAAATATTAATCGTCATCATTTTGTCATTGTACGTTTTCAGTATTTTAAAGTCCTTCTGACTTTGTAATTGAATAAATTAGAATATAAATGACAGGTTTGTTTCTTTCTATAACTCCATCCGCTTAGTAAAGTACATTATATAGATTAATTACTCACGTTTTACTTCTGTTGGTTATAATTTTCTGCTGACAGCTAATGAAAGAAAACACAACAATTAAGGTTTGGATATTACATCAGAACAAAAAGTAAACACATTTTAATGGGATTAATAAAATGTATGTTTGCTTAAAGGTTATTTTTGTAAAGGGACTTTCCATTTGGACAAATGAGCCTCATTTTAGATAATTGTTCAGAATTACTTTTACTCAAAGTGAAAAAAGGATGGCCTCTTTTTTAGCTTTATTAATAAGTCAGGCAGTACTCAAGTTAATAGTTGTTTTTTTTCTTTTTTCTTCCTGCTTTTCAGGGCTTTGAGGATCCCAAAGACAAGTGAGTAACAACTATGTCATTGTATGCAGTACTGGTCACATCTATTGGTTCTTCTGGTGAGAACGACTTTAAAGTTAAGCAAACTTGCCGACTAGTTTCTAAAATCTTTTGGGACCTTCAATTTGAGTACAGTTGTTCTGACAGGTGGGGATGATGCCCATTGAAGAAATGTCGATTCTTTGCTTATTTTTTAACCCCTTTGTGTTGCTTTGTCCACATCTCTACCAAATCCATTTATTTTAGTTCTCAGGCCGATAATGTCACGAATCTCAACAATGAACGTTTGGTCAAATTTATTGTTGTCAGTGTCTGTCTCACCTGACCGAGGCAAATGGCTCCAGATGAAGACCCAATTCAAGCTCAGCAAACTTAACATGTTTATGTTTGTGATGGTAGGACGTTTTCAGCATCACTCCCAACAGCGTAGTTTAGTTTTTAATGGTCGCTATGGAGCGTTGTTGATCTTTGAAGCTCGGCGTTCAATTTTGTTTAGTGCCAGCTTGCGATTCTAAGTTTCAGAGCTTCAGCTTGTGGCTTGAACTCAACCTATGAATGTAGTTTTGGACTGAGAGCACTTTGCTGTTGCAGTTTTTCTTTTTTTTTTTTGTTCTTGGTTCTGTGCGTGGTGCTAGACTAGAAGTCGCTGCTGAAACTATAAAACCAGACTCAGTCATTTGGTGTCCTTGGACTGCTATTATTCATCTATTCTGTGACGGACAGAAAAGATGCTTCCCTGGAGGGCTACGGCTCACCTAAATAGCAGTGTTTGCAATTTTCACAAAGTTTCTGTTTCATGTAGCCAAATTCGTTTTTATGAGCACAAGGTGCTGGAGTCTTTCCTCAGATATTGTCATTCACTGTCTACCTGCTCAGTAACGTTCTCCAGCGATGCGGCGCCAACCGTTTCAACCAGAGAATAAAGAGGAAAAAAACTCGTTTTTAAAGAAGTCCTTGTTCTTCCAAACCTTTGTTTTTCTTACTTTTTTCCCTTCAAATAAGCTTGGTGTAATTCTTAGTTTAGTTTGTAAATCATGCCAGGTTGAGTGATTTGTAAGGTAAGACAACCTGAATGTTTATCTCTCTGTTATTACACTGTATAATTACCCCGTGTAATGTTTTATTGTGATGTACAGTGTTGTTACACTGTTATTACACTTATAACATTGCAATAACAGTAATAACACTGGAGTAACACTGTACATCACATTACAAACATTACACAGGGTTATTACACTGTGTAATAATAGAGATCTTATTACATTGTTATTACACTGTTATAAGTGTAATAACAGAAACTGGTTATCTTAACGGGGCACTTTTATGTGATTTCCAGTCACATAGTGCCATTTTACAGCACAAGTTACCTCCAGTTATAAAAACACTTCAATATTTCACTTCCAATAAAACTGGATCAAACTGATTTTTTTTTTTATTAAGATGCATTTTCATCAATGTGTATTTTTTTATCTTTTTTTCTGCTGCATATCTAATCAGTGAACTGTAAAGTAATAAACCAGGCAGAGAAATTCTCGCAACCCTGACAAACATGGGGTGATTAGTCTTTTTGTTTTGGTCAGATGAAATAAAAACAAGAGGACAAACTTTTTTTTTTTGTTTTACCCCCCACTTTGTCCTCACTCCGTCTCATCTCGTTTTATTCAGGCATTTTATTTTCAGGAACACGCAGGAAAACCTGAACCCGGAGGACGAGGTGGACGAGTTCCTGGGCAGGGCCATCGACGCGCGCAGCATCGACCGCCTGCGCTCCGAACACGTCAAAAAGTTCCTGCTCACCTTCAGAGAACCTGACCTGGAAAAAAAGGTTAGGCCGCACACAAGACAAGCACGCTGCCCGGAGCATCGGCGGATAAACGGTTGTGACAGGCAATCTGCCGAGCGCAACAAAGAAAAAATAAATAAATAAATAAAAAGCTTTCTCCTTTCTGTGCCTGGAAGACGTCAAAGAAAAGGGAAAAACACAGAAAAGGGAGGTTACGTTTGGAAGTAGAGTACTGAAAGCAGGAACACGGCTTCAGACGGACAGAACAGGGGGAATTGCTGCATCAAGACAAAACATGTTACTGATTCAGTTTGACTGTTTCTGCTGCAGTCATGAAATACAAACACTGTTATTCTCACCTCTGCCATAAAGGATTACGCAGCTACTGCTAACAACAATAATTTAATGAAAACCATTTGAAAACTAAAGAAAGAACAAAAAGACAAAATAATAATCGACAAAAAATTAAAACAGATCAAAATCAAATATCCAATTGAAATGCATTTAAAGCCTTTCAGAGACAAAATATTAGCACTTCAAAATGGCAAATTACTCTTGTAGTTTAACATTTTATTATTAAGTCCCTTTACAATTATGGGCTACTAAATTAATAGCTAACTCGCATCGTTACTTAAACATTTGTAGCTTGACTCATAAGGCCAAAGAAAAGGTGTTTATCAAGTAATTATTGATTGTGTCTATTGACATTTATTGGGAAATCTTCTTTTTTTTTTTCCTTGAAGGACAGAGTCTAGTTACGTTGGTTGTCTGACATCCAGCTTGTTTTTTCCTGTTTCCAGTACTCCAGGCAGGTGGACACCAGGTTCGGTGCGTACGTGGCCTGCGCCACCCTCGTCTTTTTCTTCATCTGCTTCATCCAGATCGTCATTGTGCCAATGTGAGTCACACTGTCATGGTGGCAGATGCTCAGATGCTGGCCGCACGCAAGAGAAGGGAAATGTTTGGTTGATAAATGTGTAAAATCAACAATTTTAATACTATTAATTATTATTAGCTAAGACTGACATGAGACTGTTATAAACATGAATGACTCTTTATAGATGTTTATGATTGGTGTCATGAAGTATCATGCAGTAAATAATGACACTTTTAACACAGAGTTGCACTAAAAGTTGCATTAAAATTAAACGTGTCAACTTTGCATTAAAAGTGACATCATTTCATCATTTACCAAATGACACTTCATGACAACAGTTGTAAACATTCATAAAGACTCCATCATGTTCATGACAGATGTTGTTCATGCTTAATAAGACAGTCTTATGCACACCCCTTCAAATAAAGTGTTACCCAGAAATGTTTGCATTCCACCACATTTTTCCTTCCACTCAACTTTCCATTAGTTTGCTTGGATGGTCCCTCTGTGAACAGCCAGCTTCTTTACAGATGGCCTTTTATGGCTTACTCCTTACCTTTTATTGCCATAACACGACAAAAACGTTTTTTTTTTCATGTCTTTATTTATACTTATATATATTTTAGTATATTTGAATTTTCTGAAAAGCTGAATTTCAGGTTTTCATTACCTGCAAGTTATTATTAAAATGATCAGAAATAAACTGATGTAATGTAACTTTTGTGTTGAAATACTGAAAGAAATGAAGTTTTTAAGTTCATAGCTAAGGAGATGTACAACAATGATTTTTTTTTTTAGCAAATTAAATTATGATGCAACATTGTGTAGCAGCAAAAAACTCACTATAAATCATATCTACAGCATATCTCTTAATGTGTTGGTATTTTTGTTTCATGAGCATCTTTGCTTCCAGAGATTAAGAACAAAAGTTGTGGGGAAGCTGATTAAACACTAAACTCTTACTCCTGCTGCAGCTTCGTGGCTTAAGCTGTAAAACCTTGTAGAATCAGGTGAGCTTCTCTCCGCCAAAGGTTTTTCCTCAGATCCTCGGCTTACTGTCAGAGCCGTCCTGCTTTGACAGAATCGGGACACTCGACTGTAGGAAGAAAAAAAGTTTAGCCGCACTTTGGGCCACTTTGGCTTTTGTTTGTTTCGTAGGAAGCGGCTCAAGAAAACGACATCTTGCTCAGATAACCCAGTTCCTCCTAACCAATCAGAACCTAAACATAATCAGGCGGTGCAACAAAAACCTGACGTCTTGACGACGCAGGCCTGTTCTTACAGGGAGGATCCAAACCGTTTCCTCCTGCAAATAAGAAATTTATTTTACTCATCGTGTATCACACAGCTCAGTTATGGGTTTTCAACCAGCAGCTTGTCTATATTAACTAATCGTGTAAATAATAATCTGTTTCCTTTCTGCAGCTCCAATCTGATGATCGGCTTCTTCATCACGTGCTTCATCATCCTGGCAGGCGTCATGTTCATCTCAGCTGTATACTGCTGCTTTGGAGTGAGTAAAATCCACAACCAGTAGCTAAAATGTAAAATCTAATTATTATTTTTTAATTATTTTTGTTAATAAAAGACCTTTCTTAGTGTTGTATGATGGTTACAGACATTCAGCAGTGTTTACACTATGAAAATTAACCTTCGCTAGTTATTGAGAGCCTTTCTGAAAGACCCGAAGAGCCGCTGCAGGTTGCAGACCTCTGGCCTAAATGAACAGCAGACGGGTCTCCCAATGTCGTGGGAAAAAAGAAAAAAGTTTTTTCAAATAGCCTGTTACATCTCTGTCGGTATGAACCGACAGAGATGTAACAAAAAGTTGTTCAACTACCATGAAGGAGTGCTGTTGTTGGAACGACCTTGTGGTGTGTTCACTGGTCAGAAAACAGATTGGATTTTATTTTTTTAAACTGACGGCTCAGATCACCAGATGAATTATCGGTGGATCTCTCCTGCAGTAATGCTCCATTGCTAAATACCGTTAGCACCGATATAAATCTGCTCTCACTCCTATCAAAAGGATGTTTCAGTCGTTAACTTTACCATAGCTTTGTGTTCGTTGTTGTCTTTCAATCCACAAAGTAAGAAAGCTTCAATTGTATCATTTTGACACTGGATCTTCAGCATCAATCCCCCGCCCCCTTTTTTTAAACATCTGCTTCTGCAAACACTGCTCACAGTCTGATTCCGACATCCTCTAAAAGATGCGTTTATATTCCCACACACCCATTCCCGTGGCTCCTCTTTTTCGTCCTCCTCTGCTTGTTTTATTTTGCCCACAGTGTAGGCAGATCTGCTAGCGTGTCGTTCTTTAAAGAAAAAAAAAAAAAAGATCACAGCAGGGACACGTTTATGAATACATGTCTTCTGTGCTGTCTCCAAAATCACCAGGATCACAAGCCAATGGTTTTTCCTTCTTAAATTAGTTGCACTGTGTGTCTCTTTGAGTTGTGGAGATAAATACAAATAATGGATGAGTCTTTTGTCCAGTCCACTGCGGCTAATGACTCATAGCTACAAGATGTGCCTTAAATAGAAAGAAATGAGATGTGTTCAGTAGCAGGAGAGGTTCTGCTCCGAAGCACTAAAACGAGACATTGAGTAGAGCTGAAACAACTAATCAGATTAATCGCGATGGAATCGATTATCGAAGTAATCATCAAACTAATTTAGTGATCGATTAATCATTAACTGAAGGATAAAGACTAAAAAAAAAGTCAATTTGCTAAAAGAACAACATACTCAGAGGAATAATTAACCCAAAACTGCACAAAATGTATAAACATTTTGAATTTCAACAACCCAGAACTCCTGAAGAGGCGAGGTTTTAACTTCACCTGGTTCAAATTCTGTAGAAAAAGAAAAAAAACTCTTCGCTTGCTATCCTGTTATTGATCAGTTTATCCAAAAGTTAATCAAGAGATTATAGCTCTAAACTGTATTGATGTTAAATCAAGCAGAAAGGCCTGAACTTTTCACATGTTGATGCCAGAAGTTTTTGGGGCTTTTTGCTACAAGCGTTCACTAAAGGAACTACATTATTGCTTTTTACGCAATAAAATGTTGTTCTTATGTAAAAAATGTATCTGAATATAGGTGTATTTGCATATTTTAATTCTTTCTGACATGGTTTTAAAAAGGTTTGAGATTAAATGAAAAATCTGCAGAATGTGCCAATATTTTTAATCCAATTAATCGTTAAACAACCAAATAATCAGTAGCTTCAGCCCTAAGTCAGAATCTGAAGGTGAATAATTCATAAGTTCTATTTTGTTCACCCACCAGATCTTCCCCGCTCCTCTGCAGACTCTTTCCAAAAGCATCGTCCAGTCCCGACTCAACAGCACCTTAGTGGGTGTCTTCACCATCATCATCGTCTTCCTGTCTGCTTTCATCAACATTGTAAGCGATATGTACAGATTTCTTACCAAAGTCAGCGTTCGTGCGTGGTAAGTGACCCGAGTCCGCTCACTGACGGTCCGTTTGGCTCAGTTCACCTGCAGCAGTCACGACCTGCGGAGCTGCATCAAGTCGGAGCTCAACATCAGCCGGGACCTGGTGGACGCCTGCCACGCTGTCCTCCTCAACTACAACCTGGACGCACAGCACGGCGCCTGCGGAGGCGACGCCCTCATCTGCAGCTTCCCTGAGGTGTGTGTATGTCTGAGGCTAACTTTTATTTGATTTCCCCCCACTCTTCGGTAGATTGCTTTGTTTTCTGCAGTTTTATTTCACAAGATGTGGCAACAAGAATGGTCATTTGTGGTAATATGATTTGATTACGGCTTTATAAAGAAAAAAAAACTTTAACTAAAAGGCACAAAACACTGGAAGCACTGAGGACTTCTGGGCCATGTAGTTCTTTTGACTTTTGTTAAATGTAGGCTAATTAAAGGGCCAGCATTGTTAGTTTACCAGGCACATTGTATCATTTTAAAGCATAATAAGTACCTTTGTTGCCTTCAGTTGTTATAAAAATGTTGTACATATCAAATATTAAATAAAGTAAAAAAAATAAAAGAAATTTGACTTCATAATTTAACTCTGTCTCTTTAAGAAGCTCTTGGTGTTTCTGAAGCTTCCTCAGGAAGTCATCACAACATGGCTCCTCTGTTAGCCGTTTAGCAACGTTTTACCTGCATTTCACTGAAAAGTATCTCCTATAATGAGCTCAGCGGCCGTGCAGCTCCACCAGGTGTTTGCTAATTGCTGCTGGCTAGTCTGAAGGAGCTGAGTGGGGGAGTGAAGGCAGAGGGGAGCTTTGTTAGATGAAAGCTTGGAAACTGCAGCTCCAAGGAGGAGCTTCGTCCTCGAAGGTGGAGCTAGGTCCAACCAAGTGTTTTGAACAGCTGAATGGTTGCCATGGAGATTAAAGGATCTTTCAAACATGCATGAAAGAATCAAAGCAACACTTAATGTATGTTTTTGATGAGGGAATAACATTATGACATGTTGTAAAGCTCAAAAGTGTCAATTTTACGTAAAACTACCCCTTTTAAAAAATCTACAAAATGGCGGTCATCGTGACTTAATCTTTTAGCTTGCTCCTTTTCATCTTATACTGTCCCAGTCACATGATTAACTGTAAAGTTTATTCCCTGATTTGGGCAACACAGGCAGTAACTCAGGGCGCCATCAGGAAGGGGGCGGTCGTGTGTTACTTATTCAGCTGGAATCATACCATAGTCCAACGCCTTACACTGATCAACGCTCTAACGGTCCACATCTCCTCTCTCTCTCAGTACTTCACCTGCTGTGTGCTGCTCAGCCTGCTGGCCTGCTCCGTCTTCCTGCAGGTCAGCAGCATCGGGAAACTCTTCCTCATGCTCTTCATTGAGCTGCTCTACCTGCTCATCATGGAGGTGCCTAAAGTGAGCCTCTTTGACAACCAGGACCTGCTGGTTATGGCAAACGCCCTGAATTACACGTGAGCGTCTCCCTCACCGCCATCACCAAGTATGTGACCAAGTACAAACCTCACGTCTGATCAGCTCTTCTTCTGTTTCTCCTCTCGCAGCAAACCAGAGAACGGCACAAGGTGAGACCGACGGCAGGTTTCATCGCCGCTCCGTCATCTGTTAAACCGGCAGCGTCGTTAGTTGCCACGCTAATGAATCTAATAATGACCCGCTGGCAGCAGATGCTCGCACTAATGAGCCGAGATTTACAGAGCAGCTTGTTTGTGTCAGATTCCTCCTTGAAGTATTTACTAATTCTTGTGCAACACCTTCATCTGTGCTTATTGTTCTGCTGTTTCATTCATCAACCTGTTCGTGTGTGTGTGTGTGTCCCAGGTGTTTGGTGGACAACAAGGTTCCTCTGAAGATCATGACCCCCGTGGTGATCACTGTCTTCGTCCTCGCCCTTTACCTTCACGCCCAGCAGGTGGAGTCGACGGCCAGGCTGGACTTCCTCTGGAAGCTGCAGGTGGAGTCCGACAGTCTGCGTGTCATTTTCTGTTCTTCACTAAGAACATATGTTGTGATTTAATCCCACTTGCAGTCAGTCAAATTCAGATTATAATGTCAAATGTTGAACTTTGACCCTACCTCCTCCAGGCTACAGAGGAGAAGGAGGAGATGGAGGAGCTGCAGGCCTACAACCGACGCCTGCTCCACAACATCCTGCCCAAAGACGTGGCTGCTCACTTCCTGCAGCGCGAGCGGCGCAACGACGAGCTCTACTACCAGTCCTGCGAGTGCGTCGCTGTCATGTTCGCCTCCATCAGCAACTTCTCTGAGTTCTACGTGGAGCTGGAGGCCAACAACGAAGGGGTAGAGTGTCTGCGGCTGCTCAATGAGATCATCGCCGACTTTGATGAGGTAAGTACAGACGCTGCCGCGATCACGGTCTGTGGTTCTTACTGGCTTCTGTGAGTGGCTCGTCCATTAGCGTCAGTGGAGATTTCTCACTTAATGTTTCCCCAGCTGCATAAAGTCGCATCGGGATCTAAAAATCCCCTTCAGCTAAAGAGAAAAATGGAAATTCACAGCAATGTCCCTCTCCGGAACTTCTTTTTTCTTGTGGAGTGACATTGGAATATTTTTGACGTTCCTCCTGCCCTCCACAGATCATCAGCGAGGATCAGTTCCGTCAGCTGGAGAAGATCAAGACCATCGGCTCCACGTACATGGCGGCTTCCGGCCTCAACGACTCCACGTACGACAAGGCCGGCCGCTCGCACATCCGCGCCATGGCCGACTACGCCATGCGGATGATGGACCAGATGAAATACATCAACGAACACTCCTTCAACAACTTCAAAATGAAAATAGGTCAGTGAAAGAACATGCTGCAACCATGTTTATATCACTTTAGCAGGAGAAAGATACATACATGGAGAGTAAGAGATTTCTAGATTTTCCTAAACGTCAGTTTGGAATAACTTTCAGTGATAAAGGGAACAACACAATCGTTTATTTTGTAATGTATTCATCTGTTTTCACAGGTCTAAACATTGGCCCGGTGGTTGCTGGGGTGATAGGGGCCAGGAAGCCCCAGTACGACATTTGGGGGAACACGGTAAACGTAGCAAGCCGCATGGACAGCACAGGGGTCCCGGAGAGGATCCAGGTAACCAACTGAACAAACTCTGCGTGAAATTCCTTTAAAACTTCAAGTAAAAGTCCTTTATTGTTAAAATAATCCAGTATTTTCCTGCCAGAAAATGGCTTTGGACTGACTTTCTCAACTTAACTTACTAATTTGAGGCACCTGTTTGCTAACAAAAATGTTAGCTGTAGCAGCAAAAGACATGGCTGCAAATACAAATGGCAAAGCTGAAATATAATTTCCAACCCGTGGAAAAGATAGCAGAGCTAGGTTCTACAGGAATCAAGAAAAGCACCCATTTAGAAATTCCCATCAGGCGTTGATCTCACAGGTAATGAGTTTACAACGTATCAAAGAAAGTATTTCTAGCCTTTTATCATTTAAGAGAACTAAAGTCAAGAACATATAGAGAGATTTTCAATGCAGCTTTTATTAGTAATTAGCATTGTTAGCATGGTTAGCTCCATAGCAGATACAGCTCAAAATGAAACAAAGCATCTTTCTGTGATTTAATTAACCTTGTTGTTCTAAAACTGCTTTTTTTGAATTATGAATAAGATGTTCACCATTTTAAAGTTCACATTAAACAGACGACTTGTTTTTTTTTGTCAATGCCAACAGCAGGTTTCCTTAACAAGTGTCCATATGATTACAGTTTTAGAAAAAAAACATCTGTAATGACATGAAACACAAGTTTATACATAGTTTTTAAGATTAATATGTATATCATGTTTGTGTTTATCTACATTTTTAGATGTTTTAAAACTTCTAAATATGTAGATGTCTATTTCTTGGGTGGATTTTTTTCCGGTTAAGATAAACTTGGCTTGGTGTGTGTGTGCGTGCGTGTATGTACCAGGTTTTTATATCCTTATGGGAACCTATTTCTATCTACAACGTGGGATTATGGGGACCATTGCTCCTTGTGGGGACATTTTCTTGGTCCCCATGAGGGAAATTGTTGTTTTTGGGATAGTGGTTAGGTCTGTGATGGTTAGGTTTGGGGTAAAGGTTACGTTAAGGGTTAGTTAGGTATGTGATGGTTAGTGTTAGGGTTATGTTAAGGGTTAGGCTGTAGAAATTACTTGAAGTCAATGTGAAGTCCCCACAAGTGATGAAAACACGACTGTGTGTGTGTACTGACTTTATGTCTACCACATTTTCTCAAAAGTTGAAAGAACCAAAATGTGACGTTGAATCTGAAGCAAACTGTTTACACACAGGTGACGGCAGATCTGTACCAGGTGCTGAACTCCTACAGCTACACACTGGAATACCGAGGTGTCGTCACCGTCAAAGGCAAAGGAGAGATGATGACCTACTTTCTCACTGCCGGACCCCCCGGCAGTTAACCTTTACTGAGTGACAATCGGACATATGGGAGGTTGAGCACCTTCTCTCATAACGAGCCGGCTTACAGACCTCTGATAGCTTAGGGCAGATTGAGGGTTCTCCCCTCACAGCAGCGGACGGTCCTTGAACCGGTCGGCACGTCGAACGGAAGGAAGGATTCGTCCTTTTTTTTTTTTTTTTTCCCAGGAGGAGCTCACGGACAGCCAAGGGCACGTCTGCTTTTTGACCAAAGATGTCCAATCGGAGTGCAAAGACAGATTCGTCCAGCTCGGCCCTGACAAACACGAAAAGACGAGGATCCTGGAGGAAACTTGGCCGGTTGGGTTTTCCGAGGGGGTTCTTGGACAAAACCTGCGGGGCGATCTGAGCTACGTCGCCTCCTCTCCTGTTCTCTGCCTTTTTTTTTTTCCCAGCTGATTCTGAACACTATGTACATGTAAAACCCAGGAAGTTTTATGTGTATGTGGGTGACTTTATGTACTGTTTGTATGATATTTTGTTCCCGTTGCTATGGTACAGATGCAGATCTGTCAAGTGCGGACATAAAGCCAGCAGCACTGCAGTCCTCGCTTGTTAGTGCGTCCATCTCCCCGTCGATCAGCACCGGACGACCTGCGCGCTTCACAAAAGTATTCACACCCCTTGCACTTCCTCACGTTTTGTCACTTTGGAAAAGATTAAAGTTTATTTCTAAATGGATTTATGTAATAAACCAATACAGAGATGGGGATATATGTGAAATTTAACTAAAAGGATAGAGTTAAGGAAAACGTTTTTGCAAATATCTGAAGAGTGTGGAGTGCCCACGTCAATATTTTGTACAACCGCCAGCTGCAGACTTTTCATGAATTTCTCAACCAGCTTTGCAACTATAAACTCTAAAATGTTTTACCTCTTCCTTTTTCCAAAATGACCCAAGCTCATTTAGATTTGAATTAAGTTTTTCTGTAATTATTTCTATCATCATAGATTCTTTGTCAGTTTTACCATTAGCTTTGGGATGCTACATTTGTTGGAAGGAAACTTCAAGTCTTTTGATGCTTCTAAAAGGCTTACCTTCTTTCAACCCCATTTCTGCTGGAGATAAACGTCCCCACAGTATGACGCTGCCACCGCCTTGTTTCTTGATGGGGTGAGTGTGCCCAACGTGATACACTAGATGGCTTAACCGCCACACATGGCGTTTTGCATGTAGTTTAAAATGTAACAGCATCTTCAGCATCTTTGTCCGTCATGGGCTTCCGTATGGCTTATTCTCTTGCCGCTCTTCTTCATTTACAAGCAAGGGAACCATTTTTCTTTTAGAATAGAAACAATTTAGCAATTTCTATTTGCGCCCCAGTAAACTCCCATTGACATCTGATGTTGTAAAGTGACAAAACGTGAAAAGCCAGATGGGTATGAATACTTCTTTTTTGGTACTGTATGAGTTACTGCACACTGTTTGTCTCATAGGCGAGGGGATATAACTCCTATAGTATATGGATTATGTTTAATAGAAAAGTCCAACACAGTGTTTATATGAAGCTTCCCGTTAGCCTCTCACAAAGAATACATAGGCACGCCTGCAACACAAGGATGTCAGTAAAAAAAGAAAAAGCTTTTCTACTCCTAAAGAGGTTTTGTATTTTGACGTCAAAACACAGACCCTACGAGATATTTAAAGATTATATATTTTCTACATTCATATAATACAGAGCTATGTATAATCTACAGTGTGTCTCCACATGTGCAGACTGCAGAAACCCTCACTGGTGTTGCCTGATTCCCTCTCCCCTCCAGCTCTTTTCAACAAATCGAGCATACTTTCTTTTTTTTTATTATTAATCTGCAGGAAGTCGACTGCTGGCTGAATAGAAGCGACCGATGATCTCCCCTTTAATGTGTCTCAATGTCACAGCAGAGAGGAAAACGCAGTCGGAACGACTCACTAGATGGACCTAAAGGCGTCGGCCGCGGTGCTCAGACGCCATTTTGCACTCCGGTGCTTTCAGCCGTCCGCCCCTCCGCCTCGCGCACCGCTCCACCTGCAGGCCCTGATTGTTTGCTCGGTTAGGTGGTACGACACAATGAATGTCCAATGTTCTCCAATGAGGCCTTTCATGCGGACTCTAGAGCGACTACCAGGATGATGATCAGCCTGTTGACAGATTGAGCATGTGTGGGAAAATGTGCACTTTTTAAAATCTGCTGTTTATGTTTTTTGTTTGTTTTTCTCTCATCAAAGCAGTTTTTCTTTCAGTATTGCATCATTGCTCTGCATTGCTTTCTCTCACATAACTTTCACCCATTGCTTGGATGAGTCGGACTATAGTAATGTGAAATTCTTCAAACTTTCACCTGAGAATATGAAAATGGCACTTGGATGTGAAAATCTTCATCCTTTGATGTTTTTATTGCCGGTAAAGATCATGAATGCCCAAAACTTGCTAATATTTGTCAATAAATACAATGAAAGGGGGGAAATTGAATAAAAAGGAAAAAAATCTGTAATTTGTTAGCCGTAATCTAATTGTCAACAAACCGACCCGGAGCTGCAGCTTCGGCCAGACTAGATCTTTTCCCACACAAAAGCTGTGATACCAAACTTTTATTACTATAAATATGTTCTGTTCTCAGTGCATGTAAGCTAATGGTGAGAACTACACATTTCATTTAATCATGCAAATAATGATCAGCTTCTGAATTCTCTGTAATGGATTCAAAGTAAACAAAGACACTGACAGTAAAATATTGGCTGCTTATGGCCTTTTTACAGAACCTAATTTTAACAAATGTGCTACATTTAGTTCCCATTTTAAAATTAAACAGGCTTGACAGTTTTTCCACTTTAGACATTAACAGTTTGTACAAACATCCATAAATTGTACCCTGGTAATGTTTGAAAAATAATTTAATTTTATCTCTTTAAGAGCCCTTCAGGAAGTTTTCAGTGTTTGTCATGAGCAATGCCAAAAGAAAAGGCAGTAGCTAATAATACCAAGATGAATCCAGAGAGAAAATTTCAGACGTACATTCCTCATGTTTTACATCTGGAATAAATATATTCACACATAGGCAATATGAACATACCATAATTTATGGTATGTTCATACCATATTGCATGGTATGAACATACCATACATTTTTCACTCTTGCAAGAGTTAAAAATTGCAAAAAGTTTTCCGTCATAACCTTCTTTAGTTGAATATTCCTAGAACATTCAACAGAAACCTCCCCTTAGTGGAAATTAAAGAAGCAAAACTCTTTTGAGGTAAAACAAACTGAACCAGCTAAAATAAGTTTATTACGGTCAATTTTCTGTACAATAAAAACTTAAAACTACTAAAAAATTCAGAAGTAACCATATCAGGGTTTTTTTTTTGTGTGTATCAAATTCTAGAAATTAAATGTAATTACATGCTAAATAATTTTTGCTTTACCAGGGACAAGTCAATTTTATATTACGTAGTTATAGTTATAATTTTTTTTATTATTATTAAAATGTGTTTTTTTGGGGGGTTTTTAAAGAGGAAAATTGGAAACTTCTTTAACTTTATTGGAGGTCATCATAGATCCTAAGAGTCTCATCCCAGCTACTGCGTAAATACATGTAAATGATTTGGTTACTGGCAATAAGAAAAAGTTTACTTTATTCTACTTTACTGGTAGGATAAAATAAGTAAATCAATATTTTAAGCCTCTGGAAAATTAAACTGCAATATCCTACCCAGGTGGTTATTGTCTTGGTAACCTGTTGTACTGCTGCTGCAACACCACTACACTTTTAAATGCCGTTTTGACTCGCTGAATGTTGTGCCAATTTAAGCCCATGTTTTTGTTTTTTTAATTTGTTTGAGCTTAAATGCTTTACAGCTACTGATTTCTCACAATGACCCTGACATGAAGCATCTGTGACAAAAGTGGCTCCAGAGAGAAAACGATGGGTTGTTTTTGTTGTCTTGTTCCGACACAATTTTATTTTTTTTTACAGTAAAATAAACTGCTGAGATGTTTCACAGGTACATATCGGTCTTTTTCTTCCATATATTTTGCATGTTACTGATATCGCAGTCTTGTGTGTAAAAACTGGTGTGTTGGCATACCAAAGTTTGAGAGATTTTTCATTGAAAAATCTGTTATGGAAAGTACCTAACTTCTACCACCAGATGGCAGCAGAGCTCCATCATTTTGTTCATGATTAACGGTTGGAAAACAAGACAGACGAGCTGATTAGCACTGTTGGTTCATCCATAACTGGATTAATATCTATATTTACATTATAGTCAAATCACTAGTTGCTTAATTAAGTTTGGTACTTGATCAACATTATTAAGCTGATTATGAAATCCTCTTGGGTTCAGTAGAAAATAGGTTTTGTATTTTATCAGGAAGCACAGCAGTGTTTATTTGATGTTGAATGAAGCAGAACAAAATCCTCAGACAGAATGACAATGACCTTTTTTGGACAGGAAAATCTGCCCTAATTGGGTGAAATTTGCCACAAGATGATCACTCATCACATGAGGATACAACTCATCTTATTCAAGCTAGCAGCACATCTAAAAATCAAGAAAAAGCACAAGTGTTTTTAAAAACCTCATATGTAATCTTAGATATGAGTCTGCTGGAAAAAAACAAACAGCAATTACAACAATTCCTTATGCGTCATGTGGAGTCTCTAAATCTTGTAAGATTACCACAAGATTTTAGGAACAGGGAACAACAAGCTACAGATGTAGCTTGCTGTTGCCCGTTAGGAAGTGTAATTTGAAAGCAGCTAATTAGGCGCAAAACAATTTTAAGCACTGGCAGAGCAGAAACTTAAGATATGAACTCAGTCTTGATGTCGACTAAAGAAAGTTACTCAAAAGGCTTTGAGAAAAATAAACGCACCTCTTCCAGTTTCTCCATAGCCTTGTTAATTCTTAGGTAAAAAATTATCTGCACCCATCACTCCTAGCATCCATCACTGTAAAAGTTTAGCTAAAGTAAGTCCTTATATGCGTTTTCCATCATAGCAAATCAATCTCTATGAACAATTGTATTTAAGGCACTGATATTTATTTTCAGGTCTAAAATAATTTTCCCAGCTTGTTTGGTGCAAGAGTGCATTTCATTTATACAGCGCAGATTCATAACATGTCCAGACAACATGTGTTGAAATCAATCCAGTGGAAGACACTCATGCAGACAAGATTGAAATTCAACAACGTACATTTCAAACCAATAGCAGCTGTAACAGTGACAGTAATAATCCCAACTGGTAACACGTTACCGTGGGAAGCTCAGCTGTCAGCAGCTTGTCATGTACGTGGCGACAGTAGAAAGCACCAACTCCCTTTTGACAAGAAAGAAAATCAGGATCTGCTTGGGAATCGCTGAGTGGACGACCCCAGCAGCCTCTTGCACCAGAAAATGTGTTTATTTTTGGTTCCATCGTTCAGTTTGAAGTTCTCAGAAACACGGCTTGCACAAAGAATAGGTTGTCATGGAGACCGCGCCCAGGCTGGTGGACAGACATTACTGCTGCCCAAAATGTTACACCGATTTCTTAAATTTGTGATTTCCATGTTTGTCCATCGATTATGCAGCAGTATGAGGGCAGCACAAACAGAATCGATAATCGCTATAACCCATGAGTAATAAACCATTGATTAGCATATATATTTTTTAGCATTACCACTGTCTTTTGTTTAGTTTGATTTCTGAAACGCGACTTAATTTTCACGTTTGCTGTTTGGGAACAACAGATGTAAAAGGTGCTGCTGCCTCTTTCTAAAGTTGTTTGCTCTCTCAACATCTGAAGGTAGACAGTCTAATATCACTCCAAAAGCAGACAAGTGTAATTTTGTTTCATGTTTACATTTATTAATAAAAACGACAAATTTATTATACAAGTTACATTCAATGGTTTATTTTGAATCTTTTCCTGGTGACGACATCTTCAAACGCTCTTTCATTTTCCATCCACAAACAAATCTGGTCGATAATTCCCCGAATCTCAAATCCCTGACAAAACCGCCCACACAACATATTTACTGTAACTGCAAAGATGCAGGATGTCGAGTTGGTGACGCAAGACTCAGCTCGGCTCCCAGAACGCCCGAGCCATGAAGTGCGAGAGCCGGCATGAGGTCATGTAGGTGTGGTCGCTGCTGGAAAAGCGGAGTAAAAGTCAGACTGCAGTAATGGGTCGCATGAGAACGACTTGTTAACTTCTGACGCCAGATGTGCGTGGAGCTGCAAGACTTAAAACTGTTTGCTTTCCTTTCCACCGTCCTCTGCACACATCTTTGGTCTCAATAAGAATGTAAAAGTTCAGAGAGCAAAGAAACCAACGCTGCCCAAATAAATGTTAAATGGTGCATATAAGCTGCGTGAAAGCAGCGTAAAAGTCCAAGTAGCAGAAAAAAAGATGGCTGAACTAAAGAACTCAGTAGGAGGTAAAGAAAACAGTGATGCATCTTTGCTGTTGGCAACACGGATGTGTTTATTCACACAGTCATTGTGACACTGGCATACGCTCGAGGCTGTGTAGGCGAGGAAGGATGCGACTGCTGATCGTCTGAGCCGACAGGAGCTTTATGTTGTCACAAGAAGACATTTATACACGTCTGAATGAAAAAACATGAATTTCATAAATGATTACATCTTGCACCGAAATCAATCATTGAATAAATAATGAGCTCTTGCAAAAGACAACAACCACAAAAAAAGATACGACTGTTTTACCCCTGATTAGTGAATAAATTAAAGTCTGAGTGACTCAAACAGGAAGGCAGCGTTGCATAGTTTCACCTCAAGACCAAAAATGGACATTTCTACAGCTGAAGAAATACCAGCACTGGGTTTAAAAGAAAGCATAGATGTGAGTAGGTAGAACATGAACAAAAGGTAAAAAAAAGAAAAAAGAAAAAGAAATTCAGACTGTTGACTTTCTCTGCTTGTTTTCAGGTTGTTACCTCTTGGTATCAAAGTAAAAAACTTTTCTTTGTTTTATCCTAATTTAATCTCTTGTAGTCTAAAGAGTTGTTTTCTGATTTCTTCTCCACTTTCTTGCCACATATACTCCTACAAATGACATAAATACACACTGGCAACGCAATGCAAATTCTACCACATCCTCCACCTAATTGTCAAAGTTTTTAAAGCTTAAAAGCAGTATGCATGTGGACTGGTATGTAGAAATCATTACAATGAGATAGAGGTATACACTCTGGCGTCTGTGCTCAAAAACTCAAGTTTTTATGGGTTAGTTAATATCCGTCTCGTTTCTCCTGACTCCACTTCCAAATAACTTTGAATATGAGCTGGAAAGAAAAAGGAGGAAACGGTATCAAAGAAAAGAAAGATGAGGCTTTAATCTGTAGCCAGACTGCAGAGCTTCTTTTGAGCTTTGATGTAGGTCATGTTGACATTATCATCACCTGCTTGCAAAGCATCAGTAATAAAGCATTTTGTGATACAATCCCATGTAAGTGTTTGTCAAAAAGAAAACTAATTTAAAACAAGATGGAGGCCAACAAAGTGGCAAAAACACTGACGTAAACAAAACCTAAACAATATTAAATACAAAATGCCCTGATTAAAATGGCTTTAAAACGTTGCAAATTGTACATATTTTTGTATTATTGCACATTTTTTCTGATTTTCTGTAAAATTTAACGGAATTTTGAATTATTCAAGCCAAGTTCAGATTATCCCTTCAATCTGCAGTCATGTTATTTACAATCAGCTTAAAGTTCCCAACATGGAACAGGAGGCAGGTGTTTAATACAACCAGCTAACATTTAGCCTCTAAACAGAAATGAACAGAATTGAAGGGCGTGCTGAGGCTGGTTGTGTTTAAAAAGTCCTGATGCATCTTAACCACCTGGGTGAATATCACAACAGACCTCAGAAACTCCCGACACATGTTGTCCATTTGGTTCTGTGATCCAACTGCATGCCTCTAAAGCACAGAGCTGCTGACTAATGCATTTATGGGAAAATGAGTCAAATTTCTGCCCCACACAGTCAAAAATAAAGCACAATCAGCAACCGGTGCTGCTGCTTCGAGAGAGTTTAGAGCAGAGGAGAGAAAAGCTGGGATACGGCAAAAACCCTGATTTTATATTAAAAATGTAATCGAGTCCAATTTCAATCAAACAGATAGTGGTATCCGACATATTTTAGACGTTTCCCTGCTCCAACACATCTGATTTAAATGGCTGAAATTGTCATCAAGCTCTGCAGAAACAAGAATTGGACCAATTTAATTCAATGAGGTGTGGTGAACCAGGGAGACGTGTAAGGTACTCCACTTATAAAGACAATTAAATATCTGCTGGTGGGTAAATGTAGTTTCAGGTTATTCATTTCAGGATTCATTTAACAAACCTCTTGGCTGACATGTGAGCTAGTTTAACAAGAAGATACGGGGGAAAAGGTTATGAGTTCAGTTTCAATGCTTTCTGAAAGGTACGTCACTCTAATTGATGAAATCATACATACATTTATTAGGATTTTCTTTTCCTGTTGGATGCAGTAAAAGAAAACCTTTTCAAGTGCATGGGGTTTGCAACCATCCTGCAAACAGGCCTGTGACCTAAATCAGAGCTGTGCAGAAGAAGTCCATAAATCATCATCACGCAATAAAGGAAAGGAGGCAGCTTCCAAAATCAATCCAATAAAATCCATGAAGCAGTCGGACCGCAGCAGACTTTCCTTTCCAAATCCAAACGGAGGCAGATCCATTTATGCTCCGGTGAAATGTTCAGCCCCTCCTCTCCCTCCTCCGAATCGGGAAGGCTTGTTTTTGCTTCCGGTGTGTCCGACAGACCACCGCTGGGGCACCTGACTTACAGCGCGTTAGTTTTTTTTTTTTTTTTTCTTCTTCTTTGTCAGACGTTGTAGTCTGGCGCTTTGCCCAGCGGCTGCCTCAGTCTGATTTGCAGGGTCATGAAGGCCCCCACGGCTACATGGAAGAGGATCTGCCAAATGTTCCTCAGTTCATACAGATACATGTTGGACAGACAGATGAGCGCAAACGCCAAGAAGGACTTGCTGTTCCTCCAGATGGAGAAGTAGGCAAACAGGTAGCACTGAAAGAAACGGGATCACATCGAATTAATGCCGAACAAACTGGCCGCCGACGCGTCTTCGACAACAAATCCTATGTGACGGCTCTGATCTGTCGACTAAATTGTGCGCTTCCATTTTGCCGCACAAAAGGAGCTGATGAAAATGTTTTATAGAGGAGGCATTGGCCTGAAAGCCACTGAGCTTCAGCGAATGTTTGTCTAACTGACAAGCTGCTGAGCCGTAAAGTGCAGGGCTGTTAGTCAGCCGGCTGGCGATGGGCTGCTCTTACCGCAGACGATCACTTACCTGATACAGACAGGCCGCCGTGCCGAGGAAGAAGGCAATCACATAATTAAAGTCCTCGTCATCATTCTGCAAAGGGAGGAGATGGACAGAGGCCGGGATCATTTTAGCATGCATGCTCTTTATGAGGCAAGAAATGCTTTATTGGTTCCCTTTAAATTCATTTTAGTATCTACAGAACATGATGCGACTGACTTTAATCGCAAGCTCAGATGGGGGGACAGGAATGTTGATAAAACGTCGTAAGGCATCTGGAAACTTTTTACACCTTTTATATTTGCTCTACAAAACTGAAGAATATAAACTGTTGCAATAAGCACATTATCTTCAGAGAGTTTCAAGAGGGTCATAAAGATTAAACAGAGTTACTGGTAAGAGTAGAAAATACGGGGGAATTAGAAAAACTGGATGTTTGATAAAAAACAAAAAGAAAAAAACTAAAGCAGTCAGGGAGCTGCAGGAATTTCTGAAATGTCTTGGTTGTGACAAAAATACCCACTGCTCAAAATGTATCTGAACTAAGAGTAGTGTTTCAAAACAGAATCATTTGCTTGCAAAGAAAACATTGGATCTTGACAAAAGCACCCAGGAATGTTTCTACAGACAGGATTATAGTGATACAAGAAACTGCATGACAGTCAGCACAATTAAATGATGAGAGCAAAATATTACTCCTTAGAGTAAGACTAAAATATGCAGCGATTGTTCATCTAAAGCAACAGAGAAGACATGGCTATAAAGACTTTATAAACAAGTAATCTGAAGATTCTTTGATTAAGTTTTTGTACCAAGTGTCCAAATGTCCCTGCAGTAAGTCCTGACCTGTAGTATGCTCTCTATAGCATGGACGCCTCTCAGCAGGTTCAGGCCTCCACAGAGGACGCTGAGCACACAGGACACAATGCCAGGGAGCGTCGCCGGCTCCAACATCTGTGTGGGGGCTGGGAGAAAAAATAGACAAGCATCACACACTGTAACTGCATGGATTCGTTTCATTTCATGCAAAGTAATCATCTGTCGTGTTGGAAACACTCTGCAAGCAGGATACGGGCACGCCACCATATTGAAGCCAAAAGGTGTTTGAATTGACAAAAAGTTTAGGACGTTGTAATGCAGGGAAATACGTCTCGTCTGAGAACTTCATCCTCCAGGAGAGAAATGCTCAGAATCATCATTTTAGGAACAAAACGGCTCCAAGTCAACAGATGAGTAGTAAAAACAAAACACAAACGATTAGAAAAGTGGAGTTTCAGCAGGATTTGAAGCGTCTAAAATTGAAAACTGAACTGTTCCACAGAGAAAATGAGATAACTAGACATGAAACATTTACCTCAGCTCTTGTTCCTGTTAAAATAATACAACATCAAACGTGCATACAGGCAAAACAACTAATGGAGTAACACGATATTTGAGAAATTTGAAGTTTAAGAAGTATTGCATGCATACATACTGAACCCCAATGTACTCTGGTACCCCAAAACTAAATCCTTTGCTTATGAAAACACTCAGAAATGACTTCATGGTAAACCTGCTGCAATAAGAAACTAATTAATCACATGATGAATTAAATTATTCTGATTATTAATGTTGCTTAATGGGCAATTTTATTTACACAAACTTTATAATTCATTTTATTTATGGCTTCGGTTGTGTTTTTATTTGTTGTCTTTGGTTGTTGTGTTTTACTTATAGTAATAGTTAAAACATCTTCCAGCTCCAGTGTTAAGTGTTATTTGAAAAATGAAAGTTTATTAGTCTTTCACAGGGCGAACTTGTATTTTTATTCCATTATCAACATATTACTGACCATAAATGGTCTCAAAACAGCAATATTATTGGTTATCGCAATAACTACTGGGACAATTTATCATCTAGGTGGATTTGTTATCTTGACAGGTCTACTCATTAGGAAACAGACCACAGCTGTCTGTAATTAAATCTTCACAGCAGACGGGAGAAAGTCATGGAGAAGTTAAAACGGTGTGAATACTTCTGAAAGGCACCAAACTTGTTCTTATCAAGAAAGAGGAAAACTGGAGGTGCATTCGGGTTGACACACAAGACCCCATATTTTTTGAGCAAGCAAAGCAAAATGGATGTCAGCAAAATGCACCAGCTCTTATCAGCACACACTCTTGAACGTTGCAGGCATTAGCGTTATTTTATGTTATGTTTTTCCACTCAACCTTCACTGAATGTGAATGGAAATTTCCAGGGACAAGGCGCATATGTTAAAAGGGCTTTTTTGTGCGCGGTGGCAGCTCGAGCCCTACCTATGCCCTTGTATTTAGAAGTGGCTCGCACCGAGAATCCATTGATAGCCTGAAGGTCCTCTGGGGAAAGCTGATAGGGCGGGCGCAGCTTGATCTCTGTCTGCATGTCAGCCAGGTTGATCTTGGTGGACAGGGAGCGAGGGCTGTTGTAGCGCTGCTTGGTCTTCTGGATGAAGGTGTCTGGGGGATGACAGTCAGCACAACAACAAGGCGGTTAGTACCGCGGGGAGCAAAATAACGGGTGATAAACACTCGGCGTATAAGAGATAAGGACACTGTTTGGCGTAAACACAAGGAAGCTGAAGCTGCGGCGTCTTTGAAAGGAGTAAACATCTTTGCAGCAGAGAAACATCTTCAGTCTCAGCATGCATCTCAGATTTTACTTGTTTCCTCTGCAGAGTGCAGACAGAGGAATGTTTGTAATAAAACGGATCCACCTTTTATGGCAACGGCACGTCTCACCAAATAGCTAAAATACAAGCTTTAGTTTCAGAACAATAAATGAGTGTAGTGGGGGGAGAACAGATGGTGAGAAGAAATTGTTATTTTTAATGAAATCACCGGTGGCATAATTATAGTCTCTAAAAGAAACATAACTGTAGCTCTGTTTTAATGACTTTCCTTTTTTTATTTAAGTTGCACAAAGTGTCAAGAATTTCTAATCAATCCACATGTCTTTCTGTTTCCCTGAGGTCAACCATGACTTGGTCTCTGGGCTGGACAAAGACCAAAATCCGTCTTTCTACGGTGAATGGGCAATTTATCCAATTGTTTGTCATTACTGAGGCAAATACACTGTGATAAAGCTAAGTTAATTGTTGTTTTTTATGCTGGTTGATGAGGTTTTATCACCATATTTAGTGATAAACGATACAATAAATGTTCACGTCTAGCACCTAATGTCCACTATTAGGAACAATAAAGCATCTGTCACTTTCTCCTCCAAAAACTCTGGAAACCGTTTTGGACTGCAAAGTGTCATTGACTTTTTGAAGTTCCAGGAGAGTTTAAATAAAATCTAATAATTTCCACTAATAAGATTGTGTGCCACCGGGTCGCCAGCATAATTATTTAAAACCTTGGTTAAAAATCAAACATCTTCCATGGTCAAGTCAGCATCCAGACCAGGATCCTATTGACCAGCTTTCATTGGTCTGCTTCCACTTTGTGAAATGTTAAACCAAGAGCTACTTTGTTGGAAAATGGCAGGTTGTACAATGTTCTGAAAACATGAGTTCCAGCAATTGTTTTTCTCATCACTAAATAAATGTACTCAAATTAAAAGCATGTTTTTTCTTCACAGTGAAATCACACCATTGCAATAAAACCTTAGATTGCTTTAAGGTTTTTCACACATCTTCAGCAGCGTTGCTAATAAATGTGGCTGGCACTGTGTCTTGTTACCCAGATAATGACAGTGCGAAGCGCATTACTCACAAAATCCAAAAGAGTCTTACCGAATTCGATGAAGGAGTACGGCCGCACGGCGCTGCTGATGCGTTTGGAGTCATAAGTGATGATGAACTCTTTCTGCAGCTCGTCCAGGAAGCAGAAGGCCAGCACATTGGGGTAATTTCCAGTGCAGACCATCAGGTATCCAACACCCAGCGAGTATATGAAGCTAAAAACGCAGAAAGAAGAGCAGAAAATCCTGATTTTAACGCGAGATCCTGCCTTTTTGCTCAGGTCAGAAACCCCGGAGAAATAACGAGGACGACAAATTACAAGAGGGTAACATAACAGCAGTAATGATTCTGCTGGTTAACGCTCTAATCGCAGTGCAAACAGTTTAAAGTACACTACACTGCTGTAAAGGTAAAGAAATAGGATCACACTTTCACAGCTAATTAAACTTAATAACCACATTAACATTCACATGCACCTGTTCAGACACAATACCCATCAGCCCGGAAGTGTTACTTCATACGATGAGCAGATTACATTTCCCTGATTAAAAAACAGGACTTGCATTATCTAAACGTCTCTGCTCTCATTTGTGCTCTGAGCCAAGACGTGAAACATTAAACAGTTAAATATCTACAAACGTAAGAGGTGAATCTGCAGGACTGTATCAGACCAATCTGACAGAAAAAAACAATAATCAATAAAGAGAGACAACAAGTTACTGGTGTCAATGCGCTAATTATTAGAGCTGGAAAAAGAAACAGAAGCTTTGGTCGTTGCTAGCAGGTCAGCAGCAGGCTCGCTGACTTTCCAAAAACACTTCTGCCAGCACTTGATGTTTGTTGTCCATCTTTGATTGGGTCAGAGGGAAATCGGCACACAAATGGACTGAAGAGTTGGTTGACAGGATCCCCAGTAATCGCACAACGTGAACCCGGCACCAAAAGAATTTAGAGAAACAAATTTAAATGGGAATCCAGAGCTGTAAAATTAAATGTAGCTTGTTGCTTAGTTCAGTGTGAGCGTGAAGTGAATCCCAAAGTGAGTAACTTATTGTGTTTTCATGACCGCCTAATATACTGATTTGTCTGTAAACAAGAGATGCACCAGGAAATCAGCAAGTGACCAAATAATTGTACAGTTTTCAGTGGTGAAACTCCCAGTAGGGGAGTTAAAAATCAGCCACTTCACCAGCATGTGTGCTATGAGGGTGCACTGACAGCAACAGTCATCAAAGTGGAAAACTTTACCGAGTGGAGTGAGACTTTTATCATATAACAGGGAGACTGAGCAGAGGGCAACAAATAAGCTTTTGTCCATTTGAGCTTTCAGCATGTTATGGTAACGAACATATTTAGACAGGCTGGGAGCCTGTCAGAGTCGGGGTAAAGTAACATCATTATTCTTTGTTTCCCAGGGATCAAACAACTGATAGACTTCCTAAACAAACAGCGCTTAATGATCACTAAAGCTCCCTCTAACTAAAACCTTTCTGCTGGGATAAGATCATAATTTAAAATCAACAATCAAATACTTAATATATTTTGAGGAAATGGTAGCTGTTTGTTTTCCCAATGCAACTCTAGTACTAAAGTAGACCACCATGGATAATTAGGTAACTGTTGGCTACTTGAAAAAATCACTCGTATGCAACAATTTTCTCCTGATCAGCAGGTTAAGAACTGAAAAAGACCTTTTGCCCTTAAATGCATCCATGCGTACTATGTTCAGTCCATGAACTTGGCACGCATTGTAATGTTTTTAAAGGTTTAGCAAAGTCGGATAAATTAAGGGACATAATGCTCTGATGCATAGCTAAAGGTTATTTTGTACTTAGTTCATTTTCTGCTGGATTCAAAACGACTGCCCCCATTTAAGGACCTGCAGCATGTGTTTTCTCTCATGTGTCACAATAGAAAGAAAAAAAAAAAAGTAAATAATTGGAATTAGCCAGAACAAAGCCAAAAAGAAAATGGAGGGAAGGCAGCCAGGAAAAGCTTCACAGGGACATAAACAGCAACGCTTTCTTACTCGCTCCTCCATTCTTTCAATAGATTCAGCAGTCTTTAGTTTCATAAAGACTCTTTATCCCTCCCAAAATGTACTTTGTGAACAGAACTCAATGCTAGTACTCCTTACTCTGTGTCATTCACTGATTTAAATAGATCAGTAAACTTACCATCTGTGCATCAACTATAGATCTACAGTTATCAACACAATAAGCCCTTACCCACATGTGCTAGCTATATTTTCCCCCCCCCATCAAGAGGTGGCGGCCTCAATAATAACGCTGCAGTAAAAATGCAAACCGACATGCATTTGCTTTATGACTGATCTGTGACACGGCTACTGTTCATGAATCAAGATTTGGGCTTTTCCAGCTTTGGAAGCCAGTCAAACGTTAATGCTCAGCGTTAGCTGGTGCATCCCCATTCAATATCCCAAATCTCTTTGGACAGATGGCATGTATCACCTTCACTAATGTAATCATAATAAAAATCAATAACATCTGGCTCAGTAAATCTTAAAAGCAAAAAGCCAAGCAAAAGCCTTTGTATAACTAGTGAAATCTGCA
Organism: Poecilia formosa; assembly: GCF_000485575.1. Classification (NCBI taxonomy): domain Eukaryota; kingdom Metazoa; phylum Chordata; class Actinopteri; order Cyprinodontiformes; family Poeciliidae; genus Poecilia; species Poecilia formosa. The sequence goes on along the minus strand of NW_006799958.1, from coordinate 3,637,982 downwards.
AAGCTTTCGCACCAGACGAGCCTGCATAAGTGAACTTATTAGAGAGTTTGAAGTAATTTATGATGGAATACCAGGGTATTATTTAATCCTGTCAGATCTCTATTATGTTCTAATATAGTTAACGCATAAAAACAATTAATTTAGCTTTAAGACTCTAGAGATTTTAATGCATCAAATGTCACATGAAAGCGTCTGAATGGTCGTGAACATCACAAAAAAAAAAGGCTAAGATGTGATCTCTAACAACTAAGCGTCATTCTGACCTTCACTTCAGTCATCATATGCTTCAGGCTTAAATAAATTAAAGACGGTCTAATCAAAGGGAAGCTCTTGCTGCTGAAAGGTGTAACTGTCTCATTCCCCTTAAGGTCATGTCCTGTTTCTTATCATTGCTAATTGGCGCCGAACAAACACCGCTTAAAAGCATTTCAAAGGCTTTCCCAAGAGCACCAGCTGGGCTTTCAGAATTAATGCTTTGAAACAGAAAGCCTAAAGGGCGCCCTGGCTTTAGATTTACACACATTAGATGGTACCATTCAATAAAAACGTTTAAAAAAGAAAAACAAGAAAGAAGTAGGAAAACTGTCACAGTTCCTAAAGATGAAACTGAATGATCAAAACTGCTGTTTCATATCGAACTTTATAGATTCGCAAACTGACTGCATAATGTTTTCTGACCTACTTATTGAAAGTTGACATTAAAAACAAAAGCACATGTTACCTCTTAGATGTAATATCATTTAAAGAAATGCTACAGAACAGGACGTACTTCACATTGTACGGTCCGGACTTGAGTGTGCAGCGGTCAGGGAACTGGTTGAGCTTCTTGGAGAGACCCTTAAGATGCCTCTTCGTCTCCTGGAGGTCTTTCTCCTGTTCGCAGTCGGTGGATGCTGAGAGAGGCAGGCCGTCCGCGACGCGAACCACAGAGGCAAACAACACCATCGACATTTTACAGATGAGGTTGTCCCACTGATTTGCTGTAAACGGAGGTTAAAATTCATAGTAAGACTCTTCAAAAAGGCAATTAATGACCGAACTATTCTTCATAAACAACCAAGAAACATTAGGAAAACCTGCTGAGTGGTACACAATTATACAAATATCATCTTAAATGGGGTGAGGTGAAGGCTATTTTCTTCTTGAATAGTAATCAATATAGCTGTACAATATTAATAATCAATATCACACCGTGACTGTTGGAATTTTTAATTTTGTGAAGGCATTTGTAATATCAGTTATGTTAAAAGATTTAAATTTGTTATTGTTTGACTTTTTTTATTTTTTTTTTTTACTACAAAAATGCTACTAGCTTGTACATTGTTCCAGCTGAGGGCGTTGGGCAAATTTTAGTTGAAATATAGCACACTACAGGTTAAACTTTTTAAAAACTATCGAGAGTATATGTGTTCCGACAGACGACAAATGCCAAATCACACACCTGTGGTTACTTACCTTTATTATCATCCGTTGGTGTTAAAAATACTCGTTAGCGACAACAGGATAATACCCTAAAATAGGACCTTTTTTTTTATTTATCTACTCTAACCCCACAGCTAGCTCAGGAGTGATTTCAACTAATATGCTGTTCAGTTATCCTTTTGTAGCTCATTTAAAGTGTAGTACTCATTTTAATGCAATTTAAAACCAAAACCTGGAGGTGGGGTGGTCCCTTGCGTCAGAACCACGGAGAGCTCCACGATTGAATGAAAGCACGCTGACAGGAAGTCATGTGAAACACTGACTGCATGCGTTCTCGGTGAATTAAACATTAAACCTCCCTTTTCTGCAATTCAAAGTTGCGTTTGAGTTCAACAAAAAGAGACTCTGTAGTGGCTAGTAGAATCAAAGCAAGGTTAGCTAACGCTAAAATCCAATTACATTAAATGAACTGTATCTTCATTGGACTTATGCGGACATAACAGTGCTATAAATCAAATACCCGAGTAACTGACCGATTAAAAGCACTAAAACAGTTTCATTTATTCTAAAATATCAACTCAGGCTGCAAGAAAACGGAAGGTGGTTAAGTCCTGAACCGCAGAGACCAAAGCAGCCAGCAAGGGAGCTAACAACATTAGCAGAATCGGCTAGCCCGGGAGCTAACATTCAGCTACTTTGGTTTGCTGTAGCCTCAAAGTAGAATGAATTCACATCTCAGAGAAACTGGCAGAGCTATTTGACAAAAACTGTACCTGTTGAAGAAGTTTTGCATCATGTAGTTATGTATAATAGGCTGCAATGGGCATATTACACACACAGGAAGCAGAGGTAGCTAGCAGGCAGCGACGTGAGGATGTTATCGTTTACGTGGCTGCTTCGCTTTGCATTGTGGGTAAAAAAAAAAAGTAGTAAGCCAAAGACACGCAAAATAAAATGCAATGAAATCATTTTTAAAATGCGTTAAATAATATAATGATGAATTTTAAGTAGCTCAAATTCGTTAATTTGTTTTCAATATAAAAATGGAAGAGGGGAATTTAAACCTTCAGTTTAAGCAACAACTTCCATTTGAGAGACGAATCCTGCATACCTGAGCTGGAAAGCCTTAAATATGTTATTTGGGAGAAATCCACATTAAAGCAGGCAGCTATAGGAACCTAGAAAACTGAACTTTGTAACTCTTAAGAGGGAATCCTCATAACTATCTTTTAACAGCATAAAGTCAAATAGAGGGAAAAACTGAGACAGTAATATTTAAGCAATTTAAGAAAGCTGTGAATCGGTACATGGAACCAGTTTTAGGTAAAAACATATATTTTTATCAGTGACCAGACAGGACGGCGTTGACAGCAACAGCATAAAATGATGCCTTGAAGGAATTTAGAATATTTAGAATTAAGGAAAGGTATAAAAATCTGTTTAAATTGAAACTATTTTCTAAGGCATGCTGTGGCTGTGTGAATTTTCTGTCTTTGCAAATGAGGAAAATATGCTGTATTTAGAAATGTTTTTAGCCTTTTGGAAATCTCAGAATGTAAATACTGTTAGGAATACACACAGTGACTATAATGGAGTAATGCAAGACGTACTAAAAGCATTAATTAGCTTCATAATATAAAGCTCTAAAGATCAACGCTAAGAATTTTTTTTCATTTAAAATCAGAAACAACCATTTTATAGCAACAATTTTTAATATTGAGTTTCCTTTAGCTGTAAGCCATGACCGTCAAAAATAAGAGACGAGCTTTAAGAATTATTCTGTGCAAAATGAGTTTCACTTTCCGATTTGAATTGCTGAAATGAATTAAATTCTCAATGATATTCCAATTGATAATTGGATAATTACAAATGGATATCCTTATACCTTTAATATAAAGACAGTCTATTCTAAAGCCTTTTAGAGTTACAATGCTTCTCCAAGTATCTGGTTTCATCACTAAACACCAGCAGAAAGCATGATTTTCAGCCTTTCTGATGTGGTGGCACTTTTTTTTTAGGTTATGGCTGTAATATATAAAAAAATGAATAATAAATAGTATTTATCTATTGCTTGCCAAGTTTTAGTGCTCCACTCAGAACTAAAATAGGCCATTCACTGGCATCAGCATTTTCTTCAATTTGCATCAGTTTCTCTTCAAACGTAAAACTAAAAAAAAGAGAGAGAGAGGGAGAGAGAGAGAGAGAGAGAAAAAAAAGTCACAAAGGAAATGAAAACAGCAGCACAGAAATTGTTAGTGGCCTCGTCCTTCACGCATACCTCCTCTGCAATCTCCCCAGAGCACAACAATGTGTCAGCCTGAAGGGAAATGCTCCACAACCCTCCCGTAGGCTAAGTGTGTGTGTTTGTGTGTGAGAGCCAGAGAGACGGAGGGGAAGTGGATGATGGATGTGTGCTGCAGCTGACAGGTTGATGAATATCCACAGGGTTCAGTGTTTTAATGCAGAAAGTGGCAGGTGTGAGGAAGACGGCGTCATTTGCACTGACACAGTGTAAACAAACAAACAAATATACATATATATATATATATATATGCATGCACAATCAAGTAATTCAGATGCATAAATGCAAATTTTCAATTAGATGTGATCATAGCTTAAGGAATTCTTTACATCTACCATATGTGGTGACACTTTATTTGACGGGGTGTGCATAAGAGACTTCACTGCCATGAAGATGAAGGAATCTTCGACATTTATGACTGTCATGAAGTGTCATTTGGCAAGTAATGACACTTTTAATGTAAAGTTGACAATTTTAATTGACTTTCAATGCAAATTTGAATGCATCTTTGCATTAAAAGTGTCATTATTTACAGAATAATGCAAATGCATTATTTAATGTAGCTGTGTATTTGTCAAAAACCAAAGAAATTAAATTAAAAGATCATAATTTGATTTCCTTGTTTACAAAATGCATTCAAACTATGAACTCCCACCATTTCACTTTCATTCTATAAACCGACACCATCTGCTCTGATGAGATTTTTTTGGGGGGCCTAATTATCAGATACATCAGCAACACGAATGTGGAGATTTTCCATCTGGTCGATTTGCTTCAATTTTTAAAGATTCTAAGGATAAAAAAGAAGAAAAGGAAAATAAAAGCAAGGACAAACCTGCATCAACCAGGACGGTCCACTAGCTCAGCAACCCAACAAGGTTATTCTGACAGTCCGGCTCCACTTTGTTATTTTTCCTGCTGCAATAAACGTCAATACCAAATTCACAAGCAATTACTTCAACATTCGTCAAATTATTTTAAATAAAACGTCAATACCAAATTCACAAGTAATTACTTCAACATTTAGAAAAGAAAAAAAAAAAAAAAACTAAAAATGCCAACATCAAGGAAATGATTTACAAAAAAAAGAACCATTTATTTCATAGAAACATCAAACAAAATGTTGGAAATGTTTGGCTTTATTTTACTTTCTTACTGCAAGGGTCAAAACTGTACATATGGCTGGGCACAGAGGAAAAACAAACCAAACCAAAAAATCAACAAAAGGCAACGATGACTTCTTGGCATAAATTGTGAAAAATACCCACAGAACATGAATACCTTTGGGAAGAAACCTCTCGATTATTCAACAAACGTACACACCATCAGTGGGGCGGCTGCTGAACATCAACTGGTGGAAAGATGAATGAAAGGCAGTTGCTGCTTAATGAGATGAGGACGCCACCTTAATTACAGAGGCACGTCCTCTTCCACCCCACTGCATGAAACACTCATGGACGATCACGCAGACAATGAAATTACAACTGGGTATAAAACCATGTTTGGTTCCAGGCAGAACATTTCAGCCATTTCCACTGGAACAAGTTATTCAAAAATATTGTTTTTTGTTGTTGTTGGTTTTTTTTTACAATAAAGGGTTCAGCAACCTCTACTAACAACACGCCTCAATCGATTTACGAAGGGGGGAAAAAGAGAGGGGAAAACAAATGAAACGTGTGTTTTTGAGATACAAATGTAAACAATATTTAGTACGGTGGCCTAAGGGCTCAGAATGATTCAGCTGGAAAGAAGCAAATTCGTTCCCTTTTTAACTGCTACGCTATCCCTGAGAACCGTGTTTGTATCGACGGAAAAGGTTTCGATTAATAAACACAAACGGAGCAACAGACAGGAGTTCGAATGTTAGGAAACAAACAAAATTTAAAAAACGAATGATTTTGGGAGTAAAAAGGTGTTAATGATGAATCAAATTTGATGCAGCGGGATGAGCGTCTGGATGTGTTCAAGACGAGGACAGGCGGACGTGGACTGGAACGAACGCAGCGGCGACGTTTCAAAGAGTCAGTGCAAGCAGCAGCGTGGACACACGCAGCAGGCTGCAGACCCACGGAGCTGGCTGCTCAAGTAGGAGGTCCGAAGGGATCCAGCTCTGCATTTCGATCCACTTCAAGGTAAGATCTAAATAGAATCACTGCCTACGATACATCGCCTTGCAAAAAGTATTTTGTTTCTTTTCCACATTTACTCGTGCTACAGCCACAAACGTAAAAACTACTCATTTGATTTTATGCAGCAGACTAACAATTGAGAAGTGTAGCAAAAGTGATACGCGGTTTTGGTTTTGAAATAACACCTGGAAGACTTGGTGTGCGTGTATAATCTGATAATATGATGCCCCTAAATAAAAACCGGTGCGACCCGATTGCCTCTAAAAGTCACACCTGACACGCTGGCGGAAGCTGTGTCCTTTTCAGAAGCAGAGGTGGCGCCCACGGTGAAACACGGCGGCGGCAGCATCATGCTGTGGGGATAAGCTTATTCTAAAGGGACAGGAAAGCTGGTCAGACTGGGGCAGATGTTCACCTTCTAGCAAGAATAGTTAGCATATTTGTTTCTTACAATGGCTCAGTCAAAGTCCAGAGCTAAATCCAACTGAAAAGCTGTGGTAAAACTTATTGCTGTTCACACATACATCCAGTCTGACTGAGCCAGAGTTACTTTGCCAAAAAAAAAAGAGTAAAGAATTCAATCTCAGATTTGTATTTTTTTTAAATTTTGAAAACCATGCATCATTTTCCTTCCACTTCACAACTTATTACTTTTTGTTGGTCCATCATACAAAAAAATAATAATAAAATGCCCAAGAAAGTGTGTTGAATGTTGATGTGACGTTCAAAGGGAGGGAGTACTTCTGTAAAGGAACGTCAGAAAAAGGTAACTTTCATAATTAAACCCAAAAACCTTTGGTAGCTTCTATGCTAATGTAAAGGAGCCCTCCACCTTGTTAGCATATTCATGAAACCTCGTTATGAGCGAGCAGTAAACCGAAAAGCCAGAGAGAAAATATCAGCACAGCTGTGAGTGATAAACAGATGATTATGTTACTCGGACTGGTTCAAGTTGCAGTCGCACCAGGCCTCCGACTCTCTTCCACTCATCTTCGTCGTTTTGCGGTTTCAGATAATTCACATTCTTCAATTTTTAAAAGGCCACCATTTTGGAGACGGAGACAGAACCTTGACTCTTCATTCCCCATGTTGCCTAGTTTGGATCATTACTGATTGTACAGCTAAAAACTTTTCTTTTTTTTTTACAACAAACCTTAGAAAAACTATGATTTGGATCTCAGCTACCTTACATGCCTCTCTATTGGTCCTTGCTAAAGGCCTGGGAAAATGTCAACCTGATGACGCCACCAACCTGAACCGGATTTAGGCAGGAATGGAAAACTAAATGGAAACACGTGACTTATTTATTCTAAATGATCTTAAAAACAAGAAAGACAGAAAAGAGAGAAATTGACGCACTAAATAACGTGAAAAAAAAGAAAAAAAATCAGCATGGATCATCTGTGAAGACGGTGCCAGGTTGAAAAGAATCAGATGAAAGCCTCTTGCGGAGCGACGGAGGATGCATCGTCCACGTTGAACTCCACCACAGTCAGATCGCACAGACTCCCACGGGCAGAAGCAGGGCTCACTTTTGCATAGATAGGGTGTAGCTTTTAACATGTTCAAGTCACAGTGATTGGGCAAAAAAAAAGAGAGAGAAAAAAAAGAACAAAACAAAAACAAACAGAAAAAAAATCACTTTTTTTTCTTTTATATCTATTTTGTGCCCATCAAAATATCCATAAGAAAGAAGTCTCAAGTGGTTGGTCAGTACTCTGTTGGTATCATTACAAATGAGATCACCATGATATAAAAAAATAGCCTTTCGCTGAGGTCATTGAGTCTCCCACTTCAGTGCCGAAAGGGCCCTTGCCAAACTCAAGGGTCACAGTGCATTGCCCTCCCCGCCCCCGCGCGGTCCCCCGCTCCCCCTCAGAGCTCCTCCTTCCTCTTGACCACCTTCTCCTGGTCGCGGCCTCTGAGGTTGCGCATGAATCCTATGAAGCCTGCTTCCTGCAAAGTGAAAGAATGATTAGAAAAGTTCAGTTTGGGTTAAGACTTCCCAGAGTTCAGTGCATTAATGAGTCTTTGTAACTTTGTAATTCAATCTTGTGTCATTATGCTTTACTTCAAGCTGGCCTGCCCGCACGATGAGAAAGTACCCAGCCGTGCCAGGTTACAGCTTCCTCTGCTTTGCCAAATCAGAAATATCGAGATCCACCTGCCATTGTTTCAGCTGCCCTTTATTTAATGGTCCGCTTGAAGTTCGACTGCAGCTCTGCATATGGCCAAGGCAATCCGCTGTAACAGCTTTTGCCATAAATAATTCATCTAAGCTGATATTTTTACATTAATTAAATGAGATTCGGGAGTTTAGCTTTGCAGCTAATACCACATTTCTCTCAATGAATTATGCTATTATACATATAAGCACAAGGTTTCCAACAGAAAACTTGCTAAGCCTGGTGGCTGTGTGCCAGGCCAGTCATTCGTCCAGCGGCCCGTCGTATTTTTGAGTAAAAAAATTATTTTTAGTTGACAGGAAATTTGAAAATATCATTTGGTAGTCATGTGATATTAAAAGGTTGGAATATTAATACCTGAACACCAACTACAAAGGCTTAGCCTGGTGGGGGGGGGACAAGTAAAGCCTGGTGGCCCGCCAGGCTTATTTACACTCAGGGAAACCCTGGAGCATCATCCAAAAACAGACACAGGAGTTCTGTTTTAAAAGCATGTAGATCGTTAAAATTGTAGGGTGATGAAACTAAAGTGGAACCGTTTGAGCTTCATGGCCACGGTTACATTTAGGGGGAAGTACAGGCGTGGCAGCGTCCTGTTGTGGGTCTGCTTTGCCGCAGGAGGAACTGGTGGAGTAGTTCTAATTGTGACATCCGTCCAGTAAAGTCTGCTGTGATTCAGACAAGTGTGTTAAAACACTGGTGAGACCAAAGATGGAGCTTACCCCGCGATCTCCGTTGTACTTTTCCACAAACTTGCCGTAGTTGTAGTGGTTGAACGTTGGGTAGCCCTCCACCCCCTCCTGCTTGCAGAGGTCATGGTTCAGTCCTTTTGTGCAGTCCACAGCAGCATAAACAATCTAAGCGAAAGCAACGCCAACGGTCAGAAAACTCAGATCACACAACTATGTTTTAATATTTCAATAGCATACATGTTAGCGTGTGGTCTGGAATAACTTAAGAGACCACTTAAAATCACCAGTTTCTCTGATTTTCCTTTTTATAGGCATATGCTTGAGTAAAATGAACTTTGTTCTTTTATTCTATGAACTACTGACACCATGTATCTGAAATTACAAGCGGAAATTTTGTATATATTTGCAGAAAATGAGACATTGGCAAAATAACAAAAAGGACGCAGTCCTCTCAGACCTCAAATGATGCAAAGAAAACGAGTTCATATTCATTTAGAAACAACAAAACTAATGTTTGAACTCATAAATCAGTATTTGGTGGAATAACCAGGAGGTTTTCAGTGGGGTTCAGTGCAGTGGGATCTTAATTTTTCCAGAGCTGTATATATAATGGAAGAAAGTACAATTTATAGTTGAAAATAGTTGAGTCAACCATCTTAGTCAACATTCTGTCAATGTAAAGTGGTACAAAAAGGTTTCATTTAGCAAGCAACTATGTTTTACTTTTTGACAATGACTTGTGCATGTTTCATTTCGGTGCTGATTTAAAGTTTGTTTTTATGAAGAAGAAACACAATTTTCATATTAATACTTTAAGTGTGTGTGTGTGTGTGTGTATACTTGTATGTAATCTATAGAGGTCCATTATAACCATTTTCATCAACAAGTGGAGGTCTTTTGTGGAACGTGATGACATTTTCCTGATCTTCACGTTTTTCCAAGTAGAATGTAATCAAATAAGAAGGATTATTTGTTTATTAACACTGTGGCATGCCTTTAACTTGTCTCCAGTTGCCGTGGTTACGTACTGTTATCTTGCTGTCTTATTACTAGTTAGTATTCTGATAGCAACCAGTAATTCAAGAACAACCAGTACTGATTGTAATTCAAGGGTTCGGGGTAAAGTTTAGTTCCAAGGTGTGAATTGAGGTTTGGTTGGGGTTTGGCTGTAGAAATGAATGGAAGTCAATGGAAAGTCTCCTCAAAGACAGCGAGACAAACGTGTGTGTCTGTGTGTGCGTGTGTGTGTAATACAATGTGGAAACCATTTTCCTGACACATACTACATTGTGGGGACCCACTGCTCCTTGTGGTCCCCACAAGGGGAAACACTGTTTTTGGGTCAGGGGTCAGATTTTAGGACTAAGGTGTGAATTGAGTTTTGGTTAGGATTAGGATTAAGGTAAGGATAAGGTTTAGGCTGTAGAAATTAATGGAATTCAATGGAAAGTCCCCCCAAAGATAACCATGCAAACGTGTGTGTGCGCGTGTGTGTGTAAAAAGAGAAATCAATTCTATTCAGCAGCTCTGACAGAGGTGGTAAGGTAACCTTATTAAATATATAGACTCCCTGTTCCTTTTATTTGTTTGTAAAGTCGCCTGGTGCTCCATTTACTGAACGTGCAAGATAAAAACCTGATAACAATCCATCTGAGACAACAAAAAACCCCCAACAACAACAAGGGAGACTTATGTTGCATGGTTGTTGAATCGATTAGCAACAAGCCATCCCAATGAGGCATAAATGCCTCTCACTGATGCATAGCTCACTCAGGAAGTCCTTTTGGACAGCCCAAATGTCACCCCTCTTTCAGGATGCCGAGGGCTACACATTGAACTCGTCACTGTGAAATTATCGCTTCACGTCTGTCCGCTCGCGCATAACAACAAAATGCTGCAGAAGGAACGATACATTTGATTTTTATTTTGCACACCTTCTGTAATGTGACAAATGCTTTGTTTGGGCATTGCAAGATATATGCAAGTTGCTTCTTTATGCAAATACAACGACTGGTTGAGAGATGCTCAAGTGGAAATATGTTTATTAGAAAAGCTGCTAGGTGTCGGGTAAGTTTGTTGGGCGGCGCAACAAAAGAAGGATTTCACAGTCGTGCAATCAGCCTGACTGCTTTCTCATCGTGACGTCCTCTGCGTCTCCGAACACCTCTGAGTCGGGACAGATTGAGACCCACAAGAAAAGAACAGCGGGCGGCGGCAGAGATAACAAACGCTCGTAGCGTAACTACAGGCTCCATCCTGCTGCTCTGACCCTGCGCAATCAATCAGAGTTGTGGCGAATTGACAGGAGAAAATGAAGTTGTAGAGCTGTTGTTCTTCAAAGGGCTCCAGCTAATTTCGTTATTGATCCATCTCCAAGTGACAGAGGACTCCCACATCAAGCAATTTCACTGCATTGCTAAATTACCAGTTGGCCTGGTTTCAATCCACCCGGCGTTACACCGGGGCACAGGCCGATACACGCAGAGATAAGAGTCTGAACAAAGCTAAACGCGCGTGCTGAGCAGGTATGGATGTGCACCAGGTATCTGATAAGAAAGAGAACATAACATAGATAAAGGAGGTGCTGTAACACATACTCCCTTTGACTCATTTAAACTGGATTCAGAATAGTGATTTCACGGGAAGACGATGCATCTCCCCTGTCCTGGGTTTATAGTACGTCTTGGCAAATACACTGTTGGAAAGTGTGTGTGTGTGTGTGTCTGCATTCACAGGAACAACTCTTCTTAGATCGGACCAGTGTTTAAAAGAAACAGAAGGAATCTTGAATCTTAGTGCGTCATGATTCTCTTCCAAATCAGTAAAACTGTTAGCGCTTTACTAAGGTCTTCATACAGTGGGAACTTTCACACATTTTGTCACACTTGCAGCAGCCATTTTTGTTGTGTATTTTATTGGGATTGCATGCCGTTGTGAGTAGGCGTTTCCTAAACGACGACTAGGAAGCAGGTAAGAGACGATGGGAAAATAAAAGGAGCTGAAAACAAGACAATCCCAGGAGAAAACATGCTAGAAAATTCAGATGACTGGGAGCAGAGGTTCACTTTTCAGCGGGACAACTTTAAACATACGGCTAGAGATGATGTTTAAACCAAAGCATAGCCATGTTCAGCCAAAGCGCTAATAGCATAGCTAATTTGCTAACTTTTGCTAACTTTCAGTTGAATAAAGTTCGGCATCTGTGCTGAATTACCAGTAATAATCACCATATTTAGATCATTGACCAGGCACATCTCTGTTCAATAAATTACTTACAAAGCTGCACGGTCAGCAACAGGGTTAGATGCTGTTTGACAAACAGTTTTTTTAGATTACGCGGTTTTTGTCTCGCGGCTAAAGCAGAGAGATTTTTATTTTGTATTAAAACACAAGCTGTTTGAACCAGTGTGAATCTTTAATTTAGTCATTGTTTGGAATTGAGAAAAAAGACAACTCATTACAACTCCTGCACGCAGCTCCAGCCCTGCAGCATCGCAGCACAACGTGATCGTTCTAATTGTTTGAGTCTTCAAAGCGGCAGCTAAGCCCGTGTTTGTCTTTGGTGAATCAGGCAAGGGCAACTAATAGACTGTGATCAACACCAGCTTGGTGTGATGCACTGGGGTTTGGCTTGATTAATAATGGAGAGTGCCAAGTAAACACAGGCTCACTTTGCAGATTTTTACCAAGACTTCAAACATCCTCTGGCAACTGGGTGAGGGGCGGGGAGTTGACGAGCAGAAAGCAAAACTTATAGTTTTGTGTCCAAACAACAGAGATTAGATTCCTCTAGTTGGTACGTTTCACCGTGGGACTCGGATCAAGAAGCCGATCCAAACCCCACAGCTGAACAGCGAAGCGACGCCAAACCGTTTGAAGTAGCTTTGGTGCCTAGTGAAAAAAACAAAACATTCGCGTCGAAAGAGGAAAAAAAGAAGATTGGATTCTCGGTTTGTGCTTCCTTGGTACACTTATTTTTCTGTTCAGCTTTTTTTTTGTTTGTTTCTGTAATATCTGTATATGTTGCTGGTCATTATTTCTTCAACCAATTTCTTTCATTCAAATGTTGGAGCAAATGGAGAGGAATCCTTGGTGATTCCTCTATTAAGATAATCCAGACTACAGGTCTTGGCTTGTATTGGCCATGGAAGACGGATAACTTTGTGTTTCGTGTTAATTTTGGAGAACATACCAATTAGAAAGAGTTAGGGTTATTTAGCTTTCAGGTGAATCGTGTCCCTGCATGATCAACACAGGCCTAATTTCGTCTTCATGGTCTACAGCGCTCCATCTCATTGAGGTCACGTCACGAGGGAACATCTGCTGGAGCCTGGAGAACCTCCGGTGGAGTGGCCCGCACCTTCTCCAGGCCCGAGAACCTCTGGGCTCAGCCGAGTTGGTGTGAAGAGGTCTGTGACTCTGCACCTCAGAACCTCAACGACCCTGGGGGTTGCTCAAGTCGTTGAGAAAGCGGGATGGCATGCCTCAGCAGACAGCAAGCTGACTTGTGAACAGCATGAAAGGCCGTTACCAAAATGTAATTAATGCTCAAAACTGACATTTTTTGTTGTGGAGTACCCACCACTGGTGTTGGTTGGCTTTTGTTTCAATACATTGTTGGACAAGGAAACCACCACTGCAGGCTTCTCCCTCCTTCCATGAAAGGATCTCATTGTAGCCTAAACTTTTTACATTTTCCATAGATTTTATCCCAAAAGCCAAATATTCCTAACTTTTCTGATTAGTATGCAAAAATTCATTTGTTGACTTCTTCACACATTTTTGTAAAATGTGTTAAAATTACGTAGATATACATTTGTAGCTAATTTTCTTTATAATTTTTAGTAGTGGTACAGTGTGTGTTGCAGCGTTCACCGTCTTGCTGAAGGACCACGTGATGACTAATTTTCAGTTTCCTGGAAGTCCAGGAAACTGAGCTTCCAGTTAGAGTCCCAGTAGAGTTAATCAAAGCCCATATGTTTATAAAGCTAAGGCTAAAAAAATGTGTCTTTTTCAGGCGTCACTTTTTGAACAACTGGCTCGCTTAGCAGTCATTGTCTAATGGTTGTTAGAGTTCTGTAACAATAAGAGTTGAACATTTCTTTTCCATCCCGCTCACTTTCCAAGGTAAAAAAAACTTCTTTGTTTCCACAAATCTGAAGACTGTTTAAGAGAAACAAGCCCTGCGTCAAAACATAAACCTAACCCAGCTAAACAGAAAATCTGGGATTAATAATTAGATGTTTTGAGAAACAACTTAAAAAGTAAAGCATATGTTAAAAAAAAGGCTTACTTTTAGAGTAGTTACAGGGCCAAAAGTTGTTTTTGTTCTCCGCTGAATAAATAAAGTTAATCACAGGTTGGATTCTCTGAGGGTTTTTGCACGTCTTTACCAAAGGTGCCGACAGGAGTGGAGAGCTCGTCAGGGTTAAACTCAGCATCTAGAGGCCGACAAACAACAGTAAGCGCTTTGGACAAAAACATTTCAGTTTCATCTGTTTATTGTTAATGTCTCAGTTATACGTTACAACGGATTGCCTCAGAAAAATCCATGAGTAAGTTGCCGAGGATATGTCACCATTTCACGCCATCTGCCAACGATTTTGAAAAATTCCAACAAATGAGATCATAACATCGCCTGAGCTCACCGAGCAATTAATGTCAAACCTCTTCACGCAGCTTTACAACCAAAATACATTCGATTCTTTTCTTTTTTATTCGCCCCCCCACTCTCAGTTTCAGATGATAGATTGTTGCGATGAGAATTGTGAGATACGACCCTTTTGTCTTCTCAGTGTGTGTGAGAGAGTGAGAGAGAGAGAGAAAGAGAGAGAGAGAGAGTGGGTGAGTCACAGAGTTGGGAAGGTTTGGAAATAAACCCAGGCAGTCTGAGCTTATTAACAGCGACGAGAAGAAGTGGGTGGGTTGGGGGCAGGGGGGGGGCGTAAGGACACAAGGCCCAGAACGAACGGTAATGAGACGGAATGGAGATGATGAAAGATGAGCATATCCTGTTGCGACTGCATGAACCTCCAATAACCTTCAAACCCCCAAACGGGCAAAACATCTTATGAAACGGCCTGGGGTGGAACAAAGTGATCATTCTCCTGACTGCCATGTAGAGAGAAATATTAGGAACGGACGATGTTGCGCCCTAGAACAATTTAAAAACAAAAAAAAGAAAATCGTTTACGTTCGAGTGGAACTCGAGCGATTTTTGTGTAATAATGAAAAACCTGCAATTACGTAACATGGCTACTGGAAAGTTGCCAATGTACGGGTACAGAAAAGCCAGTTGTTTGGAATAAATGTAAGCTGTGGGAACAGCTTCTATTCTTCCCTGTCTCCGAGGTTTTCAATGTAAACTAGGAACTAAAAGGTTTGACCTCAACTTGTTATATTAAAACTTCTAAACTGAACTCAGTGATGATTTGCAGGTCAAAATTAGATTTTTCTCACGTATGGTGCGTTCACACCAAACGCGTTTTGAGCGTCAGGCCCATCTACGTGGAGGCACGTCGAGGGCCGTAAAGGCGCGATTCGAACCTTTTGACGCGTCAAGAGCGTCCAACGGAAAGCTCCGGCTGGAGCCGACGCGTCTGACGCGTCTCCCTACAGTCCTTGATCGCAAGCCAGACGCGCGAAACGCGAGGTGGAGAGCAAAATGTCGAGCGTCTGCATTCAAAGAAGGGTAACGAGTGGAACTTGAAGCGTAGGATGTGTTTTTGACGTGCATAGCGCGTTTGGTGTGAACGCGCCATAAAACCATTTCGGAAGCTAAAAGTGTTCAGAGTGCTGACCAGGCAAATGTGAATTCCTGCATTCCCAGAAAGCAGCATACACCACATAAAAGCACCAAACAGGCTTAGAACTGAGTAGTTCAGTTCTGTAATTCCTCATCACGGGTGATGTAATATTGGACTTCAGAACTGCTTTGTATCATACTCACATTTAAAACCATCAGTCATTTTAAAGATAAGCTGAAAACATACAAAAAGCTGGGTTTTTTTTGTTTTTTTTAAAATAATTTCATTTATTAAGGAAAACAAGAAATTAAACTCAACTCTGATCTATATGGAGAAAAATACTCTGCCAATTGAGAAAATAACCAATTTTGTCACCGAGGGCAACAGGTCAGATGATTATGGTTGAATATTCTCCTTCAGGACTTTCTGGTAGAAGCGCATAACCCTTGGTTTTACTAACTAGGTGAGTCACCCAGTTCCTGTGCCAACAAAGCAGCTCCAGATTCATTACCAGCTTCGCGTTAGCGTGGTGTTCTTTCTCTCAAATGCTTTTGTTTTAGTTCACATCAAACGCAGCAAGATGCATTTATCTCATCAGTCCTTATAATATTTTACCAAAAGTCATGGGACTCGTCAAGATGGTTTTTGGAAGAGGTTTTGTCATTGAACTCTCACATTCAATCCCATTTCTGCTCATTGTTGTTGAGTTATGATGACGATTTAACAGTGGAATTATATTTATATTTGCTGAACTCTCTCTGATGTTAAAGTTTGTTTATGATCCAAAAGAAAAAAAGAAACAGAGGAAATTCGCAAGTGGGCGACTCTACTTCCTCCAGTTTAACATTACAAAAAAACATAATTATGCCAGCTTTTTTTTTTTTTTTTTTACAACATAACCGCTCATCACTCAACTATATGGATTTAAAATTGTGAAAAGGAAAACTAACCTTGCGGTCCTCCTTAAAGAGCTCTGCTGCTGTGGTGAAGTGAGGGACGGCGTTTTTACAGTGTGGACACCCTGAAGGGAATGAAACAGGCAGGAGAAAGTTACAGCTCATACCCATAGATTCATAAAATATTGACATGTAGGGGTTAAACGGAAAATCAGTGAGGAAATTATGTTTTCCCATATAAATACATTTGTTGCCATATAGACTCGAGCATTCCTCACTGTTGGCAAACCCCCCCAAACACCAGCTCTCTGTCTACACCCTGCATTCGTTATTCATGCACTAAATCAGCAAACATTTTACAGGAATCTCGCCAACCTCCAAAAAGGTGGAGGAAAATATAATCAGTTGCACATTAAATCACATAAAATATACAATAATCAGGAGGATTTCTTTGGATTCCAGCAACAAAATGCAAACCCGGTGTGTTTCTCTAACAGCCCGTTTGCTAATAACACGTCTTCTGCCTTCAGCTGCGGCTGAAGCTTGGCATTCTGTGGGCACGGCTCGTTTGTTTTGTTCCCTTCTTGTTAATGTCAAGTACGCAGATCTTCTCTTCTGTTCATTATCATCAAACTGTCAGAAATGTTAAGAGGTGAAATAAAAGCGAGGACGCATCTTGAGGAGAGTATTATATATGTCAACAGGCAGTTTGACATAAAAGCTTTTTGCGTGGAGAGGTAGGAGTAAATTACCGATCCAGTCAGCACACGACAGACAGGCGCTTATAATACTTTCACATTAATGGAAATGTACACAGTTTGCCGTTTTAAGTTATAAAAGAGCCAAATATTTCCTTAAAGTCTACTTAGATTATTATTTTTTTTTTAAATATAAATCTGAAGTAATATACCTGTTTACACTGAGTTGTTAAAAGCTTGTAGTCGGTAAACTCATTCAGAGAGGTCAGTAAATGTAGATATAAGGAACATCTGTATATGTAGCGGAGTGCAGCAGAAATTAATAATTTTTGAAAAATATTCTCCATTTCTCTTTAAAAGAGTTTATCACTATTATTTTATTTTTAGGTTTTAAAAAATAAAGAAGATCAAAACTTTTGCAAAAAGCAGATGGATACATTTTCTTCCGTGGGTTGCTATGCTGAGCAGAGTTTTCAAACTGAGAAAAAGAAAACTGGATCTACAAATTTTTTATTTTTAGCCAAAGTTATTTAGAGCCTGTGGACGTTTCTCATCTATGAAATAAAAACGATGGCATTCAAAATACTATACAGAATTTATCCCGCAAATTAATTTGTTCAATCCAAATTTGATTTGGATCAGTGCTGACAGGATTTTTGTTTTTATTACTCATGTTGAGGTTTATTTATTTATTTTTTTCATATGAGGTTATCAGTGGGTCTTTGAATGACTTTTGAAGTTGGTTTTATTCTGAGAATCGTTTTATAATTTTACTTCAACACACAGCACGATGCTTTTTGTCAATAAATGTTGATTCTTTTAAACTAATCCACTTGCAAAATGACCTGTTTTTCTTTTACAAATTCCCAAAACTTATTCTTTACGAGAATCTTTACCTTAATTTACAAATTTTTGGCTTATTTCACAAAACATCTTTTGCTAATTATTTTCAGAATGAAAGCATTTGCAAATAAAGCAAAAACAGATTTCTTTGCAGGAGAATAAGTTTATATTTCAGTCCATGCTTAGATCACACAACAGCTTAAAAAATGCTAATATGTTTGAATGACTGTGTTTGGGTGGTTTTCTCCTTTTACACTCCTCGTTTCGGGCCTCACTTTTTTTTTTTATCCATAATGTCTTGATGAGGCATTGTGGGTAAAAAAAACAACAACACAAAAAGACATACAGTTTGTTCCATCTTAAAGTCTCAGAAAAATCTTAAAGTGCAAGGTTTTATCCAAAATGACTACAATAGAAATAAACTTCCCCTTTAAGCTCCCATGTAAGTAACCATGTAGTGCATTTAAATTTCCCCAACACCAGATCAGCGTCACAGCTCACTAAAACAATATCAAACTTCAGACGTGACATTCACGTTTAATGTCAGCATGGCGATGATGAAACGACGCATCTGTTCTGCGCCGCTTGTGTTATTCTGTTAAGCTGCTGCAATAAATAACGTCTCAACACAACAGGTTCTTTACTGAACTGTAAAAACAACTCAAAGGTCTTCTGTTAGTAGAAGCTCACATTCTAAATGCACTCGTTTACCTGCCTTTTCCATTATCAGAATTAGCCTTTGTTTGTTTGTTTGTTTTTTGTATCATTTCGCGTGAAGACGCTGGCCGCAGAGGCGCATCGAACAGCTTACACGTTTAATGAATCAAACTGTTTTAATTAACTGACCAAGCCGTTACTAAGCCGATGGTCCCTAATGATTATTGGGCAAATAAAAACAAAGCCTTATCTTAATGCATAAGTAGCGTATAGAACAGCTCTTTTATTTTAGTGATGAGTTGCCTGAGGACTAGAGACCCGTTTAATTATTGAGGCAAAAATAAATAAATAAATAAAATAAAATGAAGTGCTCAGTTTTTGGCTGGGAGAAGCAAATTATAGGTACAAGCGTAGCTGCTGCGATGATCTACTGTTTGGGCTTTTTTAAGCTAATTTTTCTCTTTTTTTCTTAACCCACTTAGCGTAGAAGACGATTTACACAGTTTGTTTTTAACAAAAGTAATGTTCGTTTTTATAAATGGCCACTTGTAGTCCAATTAGTCCATATAAGCTGGTTGGATTCGACATTAGAAACTATAAATACACATACATCAGCTCAAGTTTGCTATAGATAAAACCTAAATAAACCAACAAAAAAAGCATCAGTACGTGATTAAAAATCATTTAAAAGAAATAAATGATGCATTATTTTTCCAAAGCCAGCAGCAACGTAACTAACCAGAAGTCAACAGCAAATATCGATGCTGTGCAGTTTACTTTATGACTGCGTCAAAGTAAAAAATAAAACATTACGAAGCACGACAACGAGAAAGACCAGCCTGCTCTACGTTGTTAATATCCTCACGATTGATATTAATGTCAATGTTATCAAGTCATAAAAAATCCTTTTAATAGTCTCTGCTAACCAACGTCGATAAAATATCCGAATTGTAAGGATTCAGCAACCTGCTTTCGAACAAGCAGCAGACTAAACTCTTTGATTCTCATTTAGGAAATATCTTAGAGCAGACAAAAACTGAGACACTACATTTAGTTTTTCAAGAAAAATTATTAAACAAGAGCACTTGAGGTTTATTTAGTCTTCAGTAGATTTTACAAACTACCCTCGAGTTAAAAAAATGACCCCTTTCAGTGAAAGCGATCATCATTTTTACTCTTCTGTAACTTTTTCGCCTTGCGAAAGCATTCATACGCCTTGAACTTTCACATTTTGTCCCATAAAGATCGAAAGTTTTAATAAGTTTCTTATTGGGATTTTATGTGATATACCATTATAAAGTGGAGCATAATTATAAATTGTAAGAAAAAAAAATATATACGAAAAATCTAAAAAGTATGCATCAAGCCTCCATGACAAAACATTTTATGTTATTTGTACACCATGCTGCTGCTGCCGCCACTGTGCATCACCGTTTTGCACAGGGTTATAAAACTAACCATTTTCATGTTGGCCAAAAAGTTAAAGCTGCAGCATTTAGCTTTTATAAGAAATGTTTATTGTTGTTTTTTTTACATATTTGCTAAAACTGTCTCATACTTTTCTGTCATAATCTGTGAAAAGCTCCAAAAACTGCCTCAGAAACGCATTCAGTAAGAACAAAACAGCAAATTTAACCGTTGCTTCTCCGGATGTCGCAACCGCAGACAGCTAGGTGATCACATGCACCAGTAAAACATAGAAGATTTCTGCTCTGCTTTTCACTAACTTTGATTTATTAGCTAGCGTCTGCTGCGTTTCATCTGAACCTTAATCAAGAGAAGCCTGTGAACCGATCAGAACCCGGCGAGCGGGATGCAGGTGGCGTGGGCGGGCAGGCGTGACAGCGCGCCGATGCTGCTTGATGTGCATCTGGACCCTTCCTTTGTAGAAGCTAACACCAAAGAACCGGCAGAGGAAGCAGCCCGGCCGGCCCGCCGCCTCCGACTTTGAAGTCCGAAAATCAGAAACAAAGTGCAAACAAATGCATAGAAGCGCAGGAGCATCATGCGTCTGTGAGAGGATTTTATGAATGGTTATTTTCTTTTTCTATTGTTTAAAAATGCTGTCCTTTCTTAACCTGCTGATTTTTTCTTTTTTTTTGTAGAAAGGATGAAGTGTTTGAATCTAATCATGGTCTTTTCCTGCAGCCAGTCAGGTTCATGTGAAAATGTAATTACGTTTTTGCAGATACAGATAAATCTCTCGGCAGCCGGCGAAGAAATTGTTTCCTGTATCTCTTAAAATAAATTAATCCAACCTTTAACTTTGGCACATTTTATTCAGTTCACAAACTGTCGTAAAATGACAGGCTGCCGGAGACTGAAATCTCAGATTTTTCCACCACAACAAAACGAGAATTACTTTTAAAACATTAACAAAACAATGCTTTTGTCTGAGGCTGCATGTTTGAAGGCAATTCTGTATTTCCTAGACAGCTAAAGGAGATTTCCAGGGTTATTTTTTTCATATTTCAAGACCTTCCTGAAGCACTTATTAGAGACAGCCTTTTAAACTGTTGAATCCTGAAATCTATTCTCAGAAACGCGAGTCATTCCTTGTCCTCCCTGTGGATTAGGTGGAGCTGACGTACGCGCTGCAGAGAGGCGAGAGCCTCTGAGGCGCATATGGACACCGGTTTAAAACAGAACATGATCGCACCAAAAACAGAGCTGCGATTCCACCCGATGCGTTTTCCAAATGTCAGGCTGTAGGAACGGCTTTTACTTCTGAATACATTATGCTGACAGTATATCAGGGAGAGTTGAGAGAACTAAAAAACAAAAATGTAATAAAAATGTCTTACAGGGAGCATAAAACATGACCAAAGCATGCTTCTTCTTCTTCAGAGCTTCTCTGAAATCCTCTGAGCCAAGATGGCTGACACTGGAGGGCCTGTCCTCCCAGGACTGCTCTGGTGGCGGAGGAGCCTGGGGACTGCGGAGATAAAAGCAGCTCATGAAATACCGTCATGACAGCAACAGTCCTGTTTTAACGCGTTAGTCAGTAGTCTGTTAGCAGATATACAGGAACAAAGCACGTCAAGATTTAAAATGTGTATTTTGTACTTTTTTTTAAGTTATCTTAAGTGTGATATTGAAATTTATTTGACATTTTAAAAAAAAACCCAACAGAAATAGAAGATATATGTAATGGGGGAAATATTTTCACAACACCAGAAAGTTTGATCAAGGGATGTTTAGAAATGACACAAAATTAAAAAACTACTGATATTTATGTTTTAACATTTTTTTAAAAACGATTATTTATACACCAATTGTAAAAAAAGAGGATTTTTGCAGGTTTCCTGACAGATTTAAGACCATTTAAGACCAGTATGAAGAAAATTTAAGACCAGTATCATGACAGAAATGTAAAAAAGGAAATGGTATATTTATATTGTAGTGCCAAGTTGTTGTTTTTTTCCCCTGAATGCACCTAGCCTGGCAACAGAAGTGAGCAAGTGGCTAATACAACTGCAGATAATTTACACTTACCAATAATAGATGTAAAAAAAAAAAAAAGCTAGCTAGGCAGCAAGGGTTTACAGCAGCTAGCAAGTGGTAGCCTCAACCGCCTTGAGTCTAAGAGTGCAGTGAAGACGCCCGAGTCCAACTCAAACTTTGTGGCCTGACAGAAAAGCCTCATGAGAAAAACAAACTGCGTTTGTTTTTTGTTTTGTTTGTTTTGTACAAGATAAAGTCGTCCTGCCAGGACAAACGTAAGACGTGTGATTATTTAAGGACAACTCTCAGACCTTCGTTTGGATACGTGAATTTAAGGCTTTTTAAGGATACACATTCAAACCACAGTTTCACTCCAGGAGTGATTTAACTCTTAAAAGTTTGTGATAATATAACAAGAGATCCCCTTAAAGAAACAAGTTGGCATTTCCAGCGCTTTAATGAATGTAACTATTGCCATTATCATTTCATGACAAACGCAACAGATAATGTGTTTGTTACGCCTGCACTAACCAGACACGGAGTGTCGGTGCCGGCTACGTCGGCGCATTTCACACCGACCCCTTAAAAGCCGAGGCTCGACTCGGAACACGCGTCCATTAGACAAAAGGTGAAGAGTCGACGTCTCGCTAAGTGTGTCGAGCCAGTGACTCACTTGTGCATGAACTCGATGATCTTGTCTTTGCTTCGGAGGTGTGGGAGCGTGTACTTCTCTTCCCCTTTCTCAAAGTACTTCACGGTGGGGAAACCGGAGATCTTGAAGCGATCTCCCACAGCCTTGTGCACCGTGGCGTCGACTGCCGCCAGCACGCCGGGGCTCTGCAGAGGAGAAGCAACATCCGAGTCAAATCATCACTTTTAGACGTCTGCTGCAAGGACTGACATCTGTATTGGTAATTTAGTACAGTAGGCTGGAGCTGCAGAAAGGTTTGCAGAAGATAAATTGCAGCAACAGAAATACAAGGAGTGGAAATGCAGTAGATGTTACACAAATGATGCAAAGCGCGAGAACGGGAAGAAATGTCAACGATGGCTTAATGTTTTGGACGCTGGTTTGAATAAGATTAATTCAAAGTCAGACTCAGATTGAAGAACAAATAGAGGAATAATGAGATACTTTCCAGAAGCAGCAAGCAGATTTTTACGATAACCAGCTCGGTGTGACGCCGCGCGGAGCAAAGCAATGCATCTACAATTAGTGGAAAGGAAATTTGCTTCAAGAATACAAACCAACAGAAAACAAAGCAAACCGAAGGAGGGCAGTGAGGCTATTGTTATTTTTACAAAACAATGAAATTAAAAATAGAGCAGTGCAATTTTCCAAAACTTACTTCAACATGTTACCACTTAGGCAGGGTGAGTTGTAACAGACTCAAAACTTAGTTGTAACATTTGCAAAAAAAAATACTGTATATGAATGGAGGAAATCCATGTACAGGTGAAAGACAGACACCGACTCAATCGTCTATTTTTCCTCTTTTAGCGATTTGTTACGGAGTGATGATCAGTAACTCCAGTTTTTTTTTAAAACTTCTCCAAAGCAGGAACTCTTTTCTGCTCTTCTCCATGAACCTGAATGGGAGTTGTCTGGAAACGTTTATTTAGACACGATCTCAAAGACGTCCATGGCGCTCCAAACAAAGACACAAAAAGCTCTGTGTAACAACAAACCGCTGGTCACTTTTTATTAGGACACGTTCTATCATTTTCTTTCATATTTTCATTTGTTATTTTTTCTTCTTTGCTACATCTGTTTGCACTGTGCTGGTTTTCTCCCCCCCTCACCCCATAGGAGGATGCTCGTCTGGCCGTGAATGTTCTGGGGAAAATTGTCGTAATTCTCGGCGTCTGCATCGCATTTTGATATGACGCTTTCTGCTGCCTGTGTTTTCAATGCTCACTCTTACTTTCGCCCCACAGATTTCACAACCACTTCTGTGAATTCTCCACTTCAGCTGTCATGTTTCAGCTAGTCTGGCATGAACGGCGCTTCCCTTCAGGACCTCCATTTTAAACTCCCGGGGCCTCGTGTAAGAAGCCAGCTGGTAGTTTGAAAGCAAACGCAGAAAACCCGTGTGGGGCTCATTGTGACATGCAGTCACAAAGCTTCATATGACTGTACTTCCTACAGTGACTTAAAAAAAGTGAATGTTTTCACCTTTTAAATGTAAAGTGGAAAGGAAAGACCAAAGCTAAAACTCTGTGTTGCCTATAGCAACAGCCCTGAAAACCTTGAACGGTCTGGAGAAGACGTGTGGAGAAGTAGCGACAAAACCGCAGGAAGAACCGACAGGAAGAGGAAGAACCAACCTCTGAACTCGGAAACAAAAGGTTTGAGCACCAAATGTTCACTTCTATTTTCCCACTGGTATTAAAATGCTTATTTAATGTAATAAAATGCTAAATTACTTAAAAGTTACACAGTGTGATCTTCTGGATGTTTCTTTTTTTTTAGATTTTGTCTCTCGCAGTTGAGGTGTACCTACGATAAAAATGACAGACGTCTCTGCTCTTCATAAGTGGTGAAACTTGAAAAATCTGTGTTACATTAAATGCTTATTTTCCCCTCTGTATTAGTTTAAATCTACAGTTTCAACTTCTAAATGTGCAAAGCTGACACAGAAATACCCCCCAAAAGTGTGCTTCTACAAAGCCCTTACTAAAGGGTGTCACCCAGGGGAGGGTGAATATAAAAGCACACCACACTTTTCAGAATTTCTTCTAAAAAAAAAAGCAAAAGAATAGGAAATCAATTAATAATTTCCTTTTTGTTTCACAGTATTGATGGAATAGAACAATATGTTGTAAAAAATCCCAACGACATTCATTCCAGTTTTGTACTGGGAGAAAATCTGGAAAGATTCAATGGACATATAACGCTGAAGGCCTGTTGAGTAAAGAAAGGAAGCTTGAGTGATAAATTAAGCATTTCAAGCAGATTAGGGAGTTCAAGCTGTGCAACTCTGCAAATGTTTTCACACATAGTACACTCAAAATGAAGGTGAAATCAAATTTCAAAGTACAGCCCAACACATTCAAAGCAAGAAAATAAAATAAAGTAAACAAAACTGAGTTATACACTGGATTCTAAGAGCTCAGGGTGAGAGCAGCTCCTCTCCATTAATATTAGATAATAGGCAGGACTTTGCTATTGGCCTCCAGGGCTGGGCACAGAGCCACAAGGACAAAGGCCAAGCGTGGGGCAGAGCAGCGCTCAGGGATGAGGTCAACGGGCTGGACCGACCTCTGCAGGCCCGGGCCCAGGTTTGGGAGTGTGAGGTTTAAACAGAAACCAGTGGGAAAGAGAGAGAAAGAGAGAGAGACAGAGAGAGAAGAACCACACCCGACTAATCAGAAACACATCCAGAACCAGGCTGCTGCACTGACCCAACGTGCCACCTGCAGCAGCCAACAACCGCAGGCGAAGGAGGAGGGCCAATCACGATCTGTTCGTGAGGCGCAGCTACGTCACGCAAGTCGGGATGCGGAGTGCGAAGGACAAAACGCTCACGGACAAGCATGCAGCTCTCATGTAAACAGAGTTCCAGAAACTTACATCTGTGGCTTTGTTGAGCACTTCGGCCGCGTCGTCATACTCTGGCTTCATTTTCTTGCAGTGGCCGCACCCTGCAGGATCCCAGAGAACACACGTTACGGCCAAACAGATGGGTTTCGTTCAGCTGGAGCGTTAATCAATAAAGTTACAGTAAACAACAGAACATCGGGAACAAAACCTTCCGCGCTAGTCAGTCACACACGTGAAAGAATTTAAAGGATCCATTTCTTAATTTGAAACGACAACAAAAAAAAGGACAAAATCCTACCAAGTAACTTTGGTCCTAGATTCAATTGCAAATATCCTCGACAATTGAAATTAGACAAAATTAACTTGCAAGTAGAATAGAATAATGTGAATCCATACCAATTATTTTTTGTTGTTGCTTTAATTTAGTTTTGCTTTTTGTAAATGTCTATTTTTTAAATACATTTTTGGGATAAAAGGACAGGTATAAGATTTTTTTTCGTCTTTCTGCTGCCTTTCATTTCTTTGATTTGTATTTTTTTTTCCTATTGTATTTTAGTTTAGTTTTTAACGAGATGAATAAAATTCCTAATTTTTCAGGGAGACATAGGAGCTTGTCTTAAGCAAATTATTCCTCAATATTAATGAAAAAGAAACTAACAATCTGCCAATAGAACAAGCACTTTGTCATAAAAGAGTGTAAAGATTGCTGAGAAGTTACTTTAAGTTAGTTTTGTCTTATTTTAACTGTACTAAGATATTTGCACTAGAAACTAGACAAAGAAAACTTAGTAAGACTTTTTGTGTTTTTGCGGTGTAAGATACTGTAAGGAATCAGGTGCATGACTGATTAGAAACAATAAAAGAATAAAAAAAAAATCAATTTACATTTTCAACCACCTGAATCATCTCCAGCAAAGTCTAACAGCAGACAGGATGGATTAGACAGCAAGTAAACATTCTGACATTAAAGTTTAAGTGTAAGAAGCAGGAAGTAAGGCCTCATGCTGATTCACCAATCAAATCAAAGTTGCGTCGGAGCCCCTCTGAATAGTAATGCAGTGGTGAAGCGAGTAATTTTCCCCCCTCCGAAACTCTTTATAATGCCATATCGAATCAATGCAGCTGTGTTTTCTTAAACAAAAATCTCTTTCTGTCAGGGAAGTTTAATGATGAGATTTCTGCTCATATATATGAGAAAGGAATATCTCTGGCACACCCAACGGGACTTGGAGACTTCAATCCATCCGAGTGGACAACTTCATCTGCATGATGACAGGAAACACCACTGAGCGTTGATTCAAAAATAAAACTGGAGAAATATGTTTTCTAGTACTTTTATTAGTGTTATTTTGGACCACTCCCGTCCTAACAACCAGACATGCCTCAATCAGAAATATTCAATCCCCTCGCCTGGAGACGCTGCAGCAATGTGGATGGAAAATAATGACAAATTGCTAGAAACCTTTTTAACAATGTAGCTTTGACTTAACTGGACAGTAGAAGTTAACTTCACTAACAAAACTGAGTACATAATAAGCCTGACTCATCACATTTTACCATATTTTTCAGGCTTCTTTTCACAGTCAAGTGCAACTTTTTTCCCCTTTTTCGCGACTAATACTCAAAAGAAAATTACAATATTCATACAGTTAGAAATCCTGTTTATTAGACGTCACAAAACGGATGTGATTGGAGCTTTTTGGGGCTCTTGCTGTGCACTGCTGGTCAAGCTGGCTGCAAAAGTGCGCCACCAAATAAAGCAAATGTGGGCGTTTAAAATTTTTTGTCAAGAAAAACTGACTAAATAATATTAATACCAACCTTCTGTTATTAATAAACATCATCAAAAGGGTCAATTAGTGCGACTCTATAAGACAAGAAATGAGGGGAAAAATGTGCGACTCATGAAAGCTGTGGATAATTATTTGTAGCGCCGCTGCATCTCTGTCTTTGCCTTGCTTACATAC
Source organism: Poecilia formosa (assembly GCF_000485575.1). Classification (NCBI taxonomy): domain Eukaryota; kingdom Metazoa; phylum Chordata; class Actinopteri; order Cyprinodontiformes; family Poeciliidae; genus Poecilia; species Poecilia formosa. Next base: position 3,610,456 of record NW_006799958.1, on the reverse strand, counting down.
AGCTGTAATTATGAACATTTATATTATTGCAGCAGAGGCAGAGCTAATTATTGGTTTTAATAAAATTGTATAATTACAAAAACGCATGCGATACCATCAAAGCGAGTTTATCATCCAGTGAGAGTTGTACCGGCCCGTGTTTAACAGGAAAACCGTTAAATCCAGAAATGGGGAATAAAAAAATTTAAAATTATACATTCCTCTAAAAGAATGTAGAAGAAGAAAAAAAACCTGCCTTATTTGCAAAACAAATGTAGCTTTTACAGAGATCTACACTCGCTGGCCATTTTACAAGGTACACCTTTATAGTTCCAGGTTTAATTCCCTTTCATCTACAGGACTGCCTCAATTCTTTGTGGAGCAGCTTGAACAAAGCACCAAACCCATTTGGTCCATGCTGACGTCGAGATACGAGTCACCTGGGCACCAACTCTTTCCATCCCACCGCAGAAATGTGCCCCAGTAGGTTGAGATTTATTGTCCGCAGAGGCTTTTGATTTACAGAAAACCCATCGTCTTTGCCAATTTTGCCATTTTTCCAGACTGTAATTGTCCAATTCTGGTGAACTGTATCATCAACTTCCTGTCCCTAACTTCCCTGAGCAATGCTGTGTGTGTGTGTGTGTGTGTGTGTGTGTATGTGTGTGTGGTCTTTTGATGCTGTGGCTTTTATCGCCTCCAAAGGATGATACGTCTTTACGTTGAGAGAGGGGATTCTGAATACCTTGGTTAGGGGCTTGCATCTAACATATCTTAAAATAAAAACACATCTTTTTCATATATAGATTGCCCAGAAAGAAGAACAAAACTAACTTTTTCTGAACTTGCTAAATTGCCCTTGTCATAACGGTTCAGGAAGTCCTTTCTTCAGTATAATAAGCAGAACCGGTGGAGGCTATAAATCAAGAATAATGCACGTTGTGGCAAAGAAACCTGCGTCTCTTTAAACTAAGCCTCTGTGGTGTTTGTTTGTGCAGAGTGTGTTGAGGCTCAGCAGAGATGCAAAGTGATTCAGAGGGCTTTTTTTTTGTTTTTTTTTTAAAGGCCCTTCAAAATGATGAGCAAGAGAGAAAGCCCAAATGTCCGTCCTTTGCTCTGTGTCAGGCCTGCTCTGCATTCGGAACAGGCGGCGCGTCGGTGCGTGCTCAGCGGGGGGGCGGGGTGTGTGTGTGAGATACTGCTGATTCTGGTTGAGTGGTGGGGAGATCAGAGTCAAAACAGTAAACATGCAAGCTCCGGAAAACAACGGAGACGNTGAAAAGCTCCAAAAACTGCCTCAGAAACGCATTCAGTAAGAACAAAACAGCAAATTTAACCGTTGCTTCTCCGGATGTCGCAACCGCAGACAGCTAGGTGATCACATGCACCAGTAAAACATAGAAGATTTCTGCTCTGCTTTTCACTAACTTTGATTTATTAGCTAGCGTCTGCTGCGTTTCATCTGAACCTTAATCAAGAGAAGCCTGTGAACCGATCAGAACCCGGCGAGCGGGATGCAGGTGGCGTGGGCGGGCAGGCGTGACAGCGCGCCGATGCTGCTTGATGTGCATCTGGACCCTTCCTTTGTAGAAGCTAACACCAAAGAACCGGCAGAGGAAGCAGCCCGGCCGGCCCGCCGCCTCCGACTTTGAAGTCCGAAAATCAGAAACAAAGTGCAAACAAATGCATAGAAGCGCAGGAGCATCATGCGTCTGTGAGAGGATTTTATGAATGGTTATTTTCTTTTTCTATTGTTTAAAAATGCTGTCCTTTCTTAACCTGCTGATTTTTTCTTTTTTTTTGTAGAAAGGATGAAGTGTTTGAATCTAATCATGGTCTTTTCCTGCAGCCAGTCAGGTTCATGTGAAAATGTAATTACGTTTTTGCAGATACAGATAAATCTCTCGGCTGCCGGCGAAGAAATTGTTTCCTGTATCTCTTAAAATAAATTAATCCAACCTTTAATTTTGGCACATTTTATTCAGTTCACAAACTGTCGTAAAATGACAGGCTGCCGGAGACTGAAATCTCAGATTTTTCCACCACAACAAAACGAGAATTACTTTTAAAACATTAACAAAACAATGCTTTTGTCTGAGGCTGCATGTTTGAAGGCAATTCTGTATTTCCTAGACAGCTAAAGGAGATTTCCAGGGTTATTTTTTTCATATTTCAAGACCTTCCTGAAGCACTTATTAGAGACAGCCTTTTAAACTGTTGAATCCTGAAATCTATTCTCAGAAACGCAAGTCATTCCTTGTCCTCCCTGTGGATTAGGTGGAGCTGACGTACGCGCTGCAGAGAGGCGAGAGCCTCTGAGGCGCATATGGACACCGGTTTAAAAACAGAACATGATCGCACCAAAAACAGAGCTGCGATTCCACCCGATGCGTTTTCCAAATGTCAGGCTGTAGGAACGGCTTTTACTTCTGAATACATTATGCAGACAGTATATCAGGGAGAGTTGAGAGAACTAAAAAACAAAAATGTAATAAAAATGTCTTACAGGGAGCATAAAACATGACCAAAGCATGCTTCTTCTTCTTCAGAGCTTCTCTGAAATCCTCTGAGCCAAGATGGCTGACACTGGAGGGCCTGTCCTCCCAGGACTGCTCTGGTGGCGGAGGAGCCTGGGGACTGCGGAGATAAAAGCAGCTCATGAAATACCGTCATGACAGCAACAGTCCTGTTTTAACGCGTTAGTCAGTAGTCTGTTAGCAGATATACAGGAACAAAGCACGTCAAGATTTAAAATGTGTATTTTGTACTTTTTTTTAAGTTATCTTAAGTGTGATATTGAAATTTATTTGACATTTTAAAAAAAAACCCAACAGAAATAGAAGATATATGTAATGGGGGAAATATTTTCACAACACCAGAAAGTTTGATCAAGGGATGTTTAGAAATGACACAAAATTAAAAAACTACTGATATTTATGTTTTAACATTTTTTTAAAAACGATTATTTATACACCAATTGTAAAAAAAGAGGATTTTTGCAGGTTTCCTGACAGATTTAAGACCATTTAAGACCAGTATGAAGGAAATTTAAGACCAGTATCATGACAGAAATGTAAAAAAGGAAATGGTATATTTATATTGTAGTGCCAAGTTGTTGTTTTTTTCCCCTGAATGCACCTAGCCTGGCAACAGAAGTGAGCAAGTGGCTAATACAACTGCAGATAATTTACACTTACCAATAATAGATGTAAAAAAAAAAAAAAGCTAGCTAGGCAGCAAGGGTTTACAGCAGCTAGCAAGCGGTAGCCTCAACCGCCTTGAGTCTAAGAGTGCAGTGAAGACGCCCGAGTCCAACTCAAACTTTGTGGCCTGACAGAAAAGCCTCATGAGAAAAACAAACTGCGTTTGTTTTTTGTTTTGTTTGTTTTGTACAAGATAAAGTCGTCCTGCCAGGACAAACGTAAGACGTGTGATTATTTAAGGACAACTCTCAGACCTTCGTTTGGATACGTGAATTTAAGGCTTTTTAAGGATACACATTCAAACCACAGTTTCACTCCAGGAGTGATTTAACTCTTAAAAGTTTGTGATAATATAACAAGAGATCCCCTTAAAGAAACAAGTTGGCATTTCCAGCGCTTTAATGAATGTAACTATTGCCATTATCATTTCATGACAAACGCAACAGATAATGTGTTTGTTACGCCTGCACTAACCAGACACGGAGTGTCGGTGCCGGCTACGTCGGCGCATTTCACACCGACCCCTTAAAAGCCGAGGCTCGACTCGGAACACGCGTCCATTAGACAAAAGGTGAAGAGTCGACGTCTCGCTAAGTGTGTCGAGCCAGTGACTCACTTGTGCATGAACTCGATGATCTTGTCTTTGCTTCGGAGGTGTGGGAGCGTGTACTTCTCTTCCCCTTTCTCAAAGTACTTCACGGTGGGGAAACCGGAGATCTTGAAGCGATCTCCCACAGCCTTGTGCACCGTGGCGTCGACTGCCGCCAGCACGCCGGGGCTCTGCAGAGGAGAAGCAACATCCGAGTCAAATCATCACTTTTAGACGTCTGCTGCAAGGACTGACATCTGTATTGGTAATTTAGTACAGTAGGCTGGAGCTGCAGAAAGGTTTGCAGAAGATAAATTGCAGCAACAGAAATACAAGGAGTGGAAATGCAGTAGATGTTACACAAATGATGCAAAGCGCGAGAACGGGAAGAAATGTCAACGATGGCTTAATGTTTTGGACGCTGGTTTGAATAAGATTAATTCAAAGTCAGACTCAGATTGAAGAACAAATAGAGGAATAATGAGATACTTTCCAGAAGCAGCAAGCAGATTTTTACGATAACCAGCTCGGTGTGACGCCGCGCGGAGCAAAGCAATGCATCTACAATTAGTGGAAAGGAAATTTGCTTCAAGAATACAAACCAACAGAAAACAAAGCAAACCGAAGGAGGGCAGTGAGGCTATTGTTATTTTTACAAAACAATGAAATTAAAAATAGAGCAGTGCAATTTTCCAAAACTTACTTCAACATGTTACCACTTAGGCAGGGTGAGTTGTAACAGACTCAAAACTTAGTTGTAACATTTGCAAAAAAAAATACTGTATATGAATGGAGGAAATCCATGTACAGGTGAAAGACAGACACCGACTCAATCGTCTATTTTTCCTCTTTTAGCGATTTGTTACGGAGTGATGATCAGTAACTCCAGTTTTTTTTTAAAACTTCTCCAAAGCAGGAACTCTTTTCTGCTCTTCTCCATGAACCTGAATGGGAGTTGTCTGGAAACGTTTATTTAGACACGATCTCAAAGACGTCCATGGCGCTCCAAACAAAGACACAAAAAGCTCTGTGTAACAACAAACCGCTGGTCACTTTTTATTAGGACACGTTCTATCATTTTCTTTCATATTTTCATTTGTTATTTTTTCTTCTTTGCTACATCTGTTTGCACTGTGCTGGTTTTCTCCCCCCCTCACCCCATAGGAGGATGCTCGTCTGGCCGTGAATGTTCTGGGGAAAATTGTCGTAATTCTCGGCGTCTGCATCGCATTTTGATATGACGCTTTCTGCTGCCTGTGTTTTCAATGCTCACTCTTACTTTCGCCCCACAGATTTCACAACCACTTCTGTGAATTCTCCACTTCAGCTGTCATGTTTCAGCTAGTCTGGCATGAACGGCGCTTCCCTTCAGGACCTCCATTTTAAACTCCCGGGGCCTCGTGTAAGAAGCCAGCTGGTAGTTTGAAAGCAAACGCAGAAAACCCGTGTGGGGCTCATTGTGACATGCAGTCACAAAGCTTCATATGACTGTACTTCCTACAGTGACTTAAAAAAAGTGAATGTTTTCACCTTTTAAATGTAAAGTGGAAAGGAAAGACCAAAGCTAAAACTCTGTGTTGCCTATAGCAACAGCCCTGAAAACCTTGAACGGTCTGGAGAAGACGTGTGGAGAAGTAGCGACAAAACCGCAGGAAGAACCGACAGGAAGAGGAAGAACCAACCTCTGAACTCGGAAACAAAAGGTTTGAGCACCAAATGTTCACTTCTATTTTCCCACTGGTATTAAAATGCTTATTTAATGTAATAAAATGCTAAATTACTTAAAAGTTACACAGTGTGATCTTCTGGATGTTTCTTTTTTTTTAGATTTTGTCTCTCGCAGTTGAGGTGTACCTACGATAAAAATGACAGACGTCTCTGCTCTTCATAAGTGGTGAAACTTGAAAAATCTGTGTTACATTAAATGCTTATTTTCCCCTCTGTATTAGTTTAAATCTACAGTTTCAACTTCTAAATGTGCAAAGCTGACACAGAAATACCCCCCAAAAGTGTGCTTCTACAAAGCCCTTACTAAAGGGTGTCACCCAGGGGAGGGTGAATATAAAAGCACACCACACTTTTCAGAATTTCTTCTAAAAAAAAAAGCAAAAGAATAGGAAATCAATTAATAATTTCCTTTTTGTTTCACAGTATTGATGGAATAGAACAATATGTTGTAAAAAATCCCAACGACATTCATTCCAGTTTTGTACTGGGAGAAAATCTGGAAAGATTCAATGGACATATAACGCTGAAGGCCTGTTGAGTAAAGAAAGGAAGCTTGAGTGATAAATTAAGCATTTCAAGCAGATTAGGGAGTTCAAGCTGTGCAACTCTGCAAATGTTTTCACACATAGTACACTCAAAATGAAGGTGAAATCAAATTTCAAAGTACAGCCCAACACATTCAAAGCAAGAAAATAAAATAAAGTAAACAAAACTGAGTTATACACTGGATTCTAAGAGCTCAGGGTGAGAGCAGCTCCTCTCCATTAATATTAGATAATAGGCAGGACTTTGCTATTGGCCTCCAGGGCTGGGCACAGAGCCACAAGGACAAAGGCCAAGCGTGGGGCAGAGCAGCGCTCAGGGATGAGGTCAACGGGCTGGACCGACCTCTGCAGGCCCGGGCCCAGGTTTGGGAGTGTGAGGTTTAAACAGAAACCAGTGGGAAAGAGAGAGAAAGAGAGAGAGACAGAGAGAGAAGAACCACACCCGACTAATCAGAAACACATCCAGAACCAGGCTGCTGCACTGACCCAACGTGCCACCTGCAGCAGCCAACAACCGCAGGCGAAGGAGGAGGGCCAATCACGATCTGTTCGTGAGGCGCAGCTACGTCACGCAAGTCGGGATGCGGAGTGCGAAGGACAAAACGCTCACGGACAAGCATGCAGCTCTCATGTAAACAGAGTTCCAGAAACTTACATCTGTGGCTTTGTTGAGCACTTCGGCCGCGTCGTCATACTCTGGCTTCATTTTCTTGCAGTGGCCGCACCCTGCAGGATCCCAGAGAACACACGTTACGGCCAAACAGATGGGTTTCGTTCAGCTGGAGCGTTAATCAATAAAGTTACAGTAAACAACAGAACATCGGGAACAAAACCTTCCGCGCTAGTCAGTCACACACGTGAAAGAATTTAAAGGATCCATTTCTTAATTTGAAACGACAACAAAAAAAAGGACAAAATCCTACCAAGTAACTTTGGTCCTAGATTCAATTGCAAATATCCTCGACAATTGAAATTAGACAAAATTAACTTGCAAGTAGAATAGAATAATGTGAATCCATACCAATTATTTTTTGTTGTTGCTTTAATTTAGTTTTGCTTTTTGTAAATGTCTATTTTTTAAATACATTTTTGGGATAAAAGGACAGGTATAAGATTTTTTTTCGTCTTTCTGCTGCCTTTCATTTCTTTGATTTGTATTTTTTTTTCCTATTGTATTTTAGTTTAGTTTTTAACGAGATGAATAAAATTCCTAATTTTTCAGGGAGACATAGGAGCTTGTCTTAAGCAAATTATTCCTCAATATTAATGAAAAAGAAACTAACAATCTGCCAATAGAACAAGCACTTTGTCATAAAAGAGTGTAAAGATTGCTGAGAAGTTACTTTAAGTTAGTTTTGTCTTATTTTAACTGTACTAAGATATTTGCACTAGAAACTAGACAAAGAAAACTTAGTAAGACTTTTTGTGTTTTTGCGGTGTAAGATACTGTAAGGAATCAGGTGCATGACTGATTAGAAACAATAAAAGAATAAAAAAAAAATCAATTTACATTTTCAACCACCTGAATCATCTCCAGCAAAGTCTAACAGCAGACAGGATGGATTAGACAGCAAGTAAACATTCTGACATTAAAGTTTAAGTGTAAGAAGCAGGAAGTAAGGCCTCATGCTGATTCACCAATCAAATCAAAGTTGCGTCGGAGCCCCTCTGAATAGTAATGCAGTGGTGAAGCGAGTAATTTTCCCCCCTCCGAAACTCTTTATAATGCCATATCGAATCAATGCAGCTGTGTTTTCTTAAACAAAAATCTCTTTCTGTCAGGGAAGTTTAATGATGAGATTTCTGCTCATGTATATGAGAAAGGAATATCTCTGGCACACCCAACGGGACTTGGAGCCCGGATTTTGTCGTGCATTATTAGGGAAAAGGTTTTTATGGGATGGGGGCAGTTCGGTGATTTGACGCTACAGCTAGCTTCATGGAGAGCCGAGGTTTGAGGGAGACGAGGGGATTGACGGGGGCGGGGGGGGACGGTGTGAGAGATGACTTGATCTGAGAAGCTTCCCGTCGCCCAGGGCCAGACACTTCAATCCATCCGAGTGGACCACTTCATCTGCATGATGACAGGAAACACCACTGAGCATCGATTCAAAAATAAAACTGGAGAAATATGTTTTCTAGTACTTGGTATTTTGGACCACTCCCGTCCTAACAACCAGACATGCCTCAATCAGAAATATTCAATCCCCTCGCCTAGAGACGCTGCAGCAATGTGGATGGAAAATAATGACAAATTGCTAGAAACCTTTTTAACAATGTAGCTTTGACTTAACTGGACAGTAGAAGTTAACTTCACTAACAAAACTGAGTACATAATAAGCCTGACTCATCACATTTTACCATATTTTTCAGGCTTCTTTTCACAGTCAAGTGCAACTTTTTTCCCCTTTTTCGCGACTAATACTCAAAAGAAAATTACAATATTCATACAGTTAGAAATCCTGTTTATTAGACGTCACAAAACGGATGTGATTGGAGCTTTTTGGGGCTCTTGCTGTGCACTGCTGGTCAAGCTGGCTGCAAAAGTGCGCCACCAAATAAAGCAAATGTGGGCGTTTAAAATTTTTTGTCAAGAAAAACTGACTAAATAATATTAATACCAACCTTCTGTTATTAATAAACATCATCAAAAGGGTCAATTAGTGCGACTCTATAAGACAAGAAATGAGGGGAAAAATGTGCGACTCTCATTAAAGCTGTGGATAATTATTTGTAGCGCCGCTGCATCTCTGTCTTTGCCTTGCTTACATACAGCTGTAATTATGAACATTTATATCATTGCAGCAGAGGCAGAGCTAATTATTGGTTTTAATAAAATTGTATAATTACAAAAACGCATGCGATACCATCAAAGCGAGTTTATCATCCAGTGAGAGTTGTACCGGCCCGTGTTTAACAGGAAAACCGTTAAATCCAGAAATGGGGAATAAAAAACTGTAAAATTATACATTCCTCTAAAAGAATGTAGAAGAAGAAAAAAAACCTGCCTTATTTGCAAAACAAATGTAGCTTTTACAGAGATCTACACTCGCTGGCCATTTTACAAGGTACACCTTTATAGTTCCAGGTTTAATTCCCTTTCATCTACAGGACTGCCTCAATTCTTTGTGGAGCAGCTTGAACAAAGCACCAAACCCATTTGGTCCATGCTGACGTCGAGATACGAGTCACCTGGGCACCAACTCTTTCCATCCCACCGCAGAAATGTGCCCCAGTAGGTTGAGATTTATTGTCCGCAGAGGCTTTTGATTTACAGAAAACCCATCGTCTTTGCCAATTTTGCCATTTTTCCAGACTGTAATTGTCCAATTCTGGTGAACTGTATCATCAACTTCCTGTCCCTAACTTCCCTGAGCAATGCTGTGTGTGTGTGTGTGTGTGTGTGTGTGTATGTGTGTGTGGTCTTTTGATGCTGTGGCTTTTATCGCCTCCAAAGGATGATACGTCTTTACGTTGAGAGAGGGGATTCTGAATACCTTGGTTAGGGGCTTGCATCTAACATATCTTAAAATAAAAACACATCTTTTTCATATATAGATTGCCCAGAAAGAAGAACAAAACTAACTTTTTCTGAACTTGCTAAATTGCCCTTGTCATAACGGTTCAGGAAGTCCTTTCTTCAGTATAATAAGCAGAACCGGTGGAGGCTATAAATCAAGAGTAATGCACGTTGTGGCAAAGAAACCTGCGTCTCTTTAAACTAAGCCTCTGTGGTGTTTGTTTGTGCAGAGTGTGTTGAGGCTCAGCAGAGATGCAAAGTGATTCAGAGGGCTTTTTTTTTGTTTTTTTTTTAAAGGCCCTTCAAAATGATGAGCAAGAGAGAAAGCCCAAATGTCCGTCCTTTGCTCTGTGTCAGGCCTGCTCTGCATTCGGAACAGGCGGCGCGTCGGTGCGTGCTCAGCGGGGGGGCGGGGTGTGTGTGTGAGATACTGCTGATTCTGATAGAGTGGTGGGGAGATCAGAGTCAAAACAGTAAACATGCAAGCTCCGGAAAACAACGGAGACGTTACAATAAAAAGGAGGTTCTGCCGTTTTACAGGAGGTGTTGTGAAAAGACGTAAGCTAAATGACAATTCAAAAAAAGCTTCTCTGCAGGTTTCACCAACTCAAATTTAAGACTTTTTAAGAACTTTTCAACACCATCATGAATAAAATTTAAGATCAGAAAATCACATTTTATATTGCTGTGCAAAGCTTTTATTTATTCATTTTTTTGCCTAGATTACACGTAGCATCGTTCAGGTTGATGATAATTTACATTTTCCAATAATAGAAGCACAAAAAGCTAGCGAACTAGCTAGCAAAAGTTTATTAGCAGCTAGTTAGCGGTAGCCTCAACCATTCCGAGTCACAAGGATGCTCAGAAAATGTCTGCATCTGACTCAAGCTTTTGCCTGACAGAAAAGTTTCACGATAAAAATTAATTATGTAGAATAGAGGTTTCCCCCAGAAAACTTGCTTAGCCCGGCGCTCGGGGCGCTAGGAACATCATTCATCCAGCCGGCAGCCATGGTTTTGAGTTAAAAAATGTTTAATGCTGACAGGAAATTTGAAAATATCACTTGATAGTTATGCATTTTTGGAAGACTGGAAGATTAATACCCACACACCAACTACAAATTCTTAAAAAAGAAAAAGAAAAAGGCAATGATAAAAAAAAAAAAAACTAGAATAAATTAATGCTAAGCCTGGTGTCAGCACAAGTAAAGCCAGGAGGCCCGCCAGGCTTATAATACACTGTGGGAAACCCTGGAATATACAACAAAGCTTAAGACCTGTGATTAATGTATTTAAGGCCAACTTACAATTTTTTAAACATAAACTTAAGAAATTTGAATGAATTTAAGACTTTGTGAATCCTGTGAAATGAGGCCCAGTGACCAGTGATCAAACAATGCAGCTATAATTAGCTTTGAAACAACACTCAGTGCATCAATAGCTTGGGCTGAAAGAAACTTTTGTTTTGGTCCAGAACACAATCGCCCGCCCTCAGTGCACCGAACTGGAGGCCCACAAGAAGTTCCACGCAAAGCTCCCCTGCTGTGCATCTCAGAGGACAGTGAAAACGGGCAGAAATGCAAGGCGATCGCGTCGGCCGGGAGAACATTAATCTCAATTTGACGGCAGAGCCATCAAGAAACTGCACCGAAGCAGCAAAACCGGGCAGTTATGCGTCTGTGCCTCCATTAGAGGGAAACAAGAGATACGCAGCTCAATTGTGCGCACTAAATGTTTTGTCATGGTGTGTGAAATATGCATTCGATATGCTGCTGGCGCGCGCACGCGGAGCGCACGCACGCGGTATTTGATGAAGCTCGTTTCAGCCGACTGCCCTTGATCTGAGCGTGTTTACGACTGGCTGCTGTTCCGGGGGAGAGTCGAGTGCAGCGGAGGCATCTGTGAAGCTGCGACACCGCAGCGGGAAAAGAGTGGAGCAATCTGCTTCCAGCATCGTTCCAACAGACACTCGCTCAAACACTTCTCTGCACATTTAGGCTAAAAATAGAGAGGGGGGGAGGGAGAGAGAGCGAGAAGGGAGGAAAAAAATAATGCACCACGATTTTGGTCACCCTGTCAGTGACCTCTGAAAGCTGAAGTGATGTGATCATTTTTGCTACACGCAAAACGGCCCTGGAAGGAAACCAGCGGTTTGTGGCGAAATGATTCTTTGTCTAAACACCAACAGCAGGAACCCATGATGCAAATATTTAGTTTTATCAGCAACAAATTTCCATTCTTAGGTATTTTCTCTCCAAACAGTCATGATCTACGACTTAAACCAAAGCAAAGGAGTGAGGACTAGTTGTGTGAGTGACATCCGTTTATACTGAACATTATAACATGGTTTAATTGACACATTTTGATACAAGTCAGTAGGTAATATATCTAATTAAATTGAGATAAGGGGTAGGATTGAACAGAAAAGTAGTGATAAACTAAATATTTGGTTCTTGGTTATGTATGCACATGTTTTTCTCTGGCCCACTGACTGCTCTTGTTTTATTTTTTTAAACTTGTTTGAAATAAACAAATAAAATCATTTCATAAAGAAATTAGTTGCCATAAAACTCCCAGCCTGATTCTTGCATGAATAGGACTCGTCGTTAGTTTGACATCTGACCCCGATCTGTCCCCACCTGGACAATTCACAAAATTCAACTGCGATAATCAAGTGTTGATGTGGGACCAAAGTCTCAACCAAAAGGGGGATCTGGAGGACAGTAGGGGCAAAAACGATGATTAAAAAAATCAGCAGCCTGAACTTTTCTGGACACAGGAAACACAAAAATGAAAAACAAAAATGTTTTTTTTTTAAACAATTTCATTTAGTAGTAAGTAGCTCTGCTCTAATAACTAATTTTCTGTACTTCAGTGGAAAATGTGCGTGTTTGATTTCTGAGTGGGGCTCATTGCTTTTAGAAGGAAGCTACCAAAAGCACAAAATTATATGTTAAAATGTTACAGTTTTTTTTTCCAAATAAACTTGTTAGATCCTTGTTGAGGCTTGAACTGGAGTGGCTGTTTTTCGTTATGCGTCATTACAGGATAGAGACTGAAAGAACTGATGGTGGGGAGGTGATGTGCAAGACTTGCGTAAAAGAAAAGATCATCCAGAAATATCTGCATCGTGATTAAGATGTTGTTGTCTAACTTAATGTGAATTTCTTTATCAATAATTTATAGCTATATGTCACAACAAGAAGAATGGAAAGCTCCCCAACAAAGAGGAGGAGGAGGAGGAGGGTTTGATCAAAGTAAGTCGTGTCTGGAAGTTGGAAAAAGTCTGGCAGGGTCACAGAGTTCTGCGTAACAACAGTGTGTGGTGCCTGAATGGAAATGTAAAGCATGTGCAGAAACGACAAGCGGGCTTATATGAACCATATGGCGACAATGAGGTGCAATGTGCAGGGATGTAGAGGGGTTCGTATGTGATGGATAGCGATTTCGCTCTGAATTCCCTGCGTTTGGTCTGGCTTTGAGTTTGTTCCCCCCCCCCATTTCTAGTCCTTCCTTTGGTTCCTTTCTCCAACTTCAGAAACTCGCATGACAGCGAAATGATGTTATCAGTGTGACTAAATAACGGCTGAACCCACGGGAAAACTGCACGAAGAATGTTTTCCATGGCAGGAAGGAGCGAGAAGCTCCTCTTGACTGGATGCTGCACATTTTTTACTGCTAAAAAAAAATTCTCAAGATAATATTATGCACTCTGTTGCACAATGAGGGCTGCTGGTGGAGGGAAAGTAAAAGATGAGACAATTTTCAGACTGTCAAAAAGTTTAGCACAAAAGCAGAAGACGCTAAGCGTGGAGTTTTAAAGCACAAGACGCATCAAAAGGATGTCGATTCTTGGCTCTTTTATCCCTGTTGGCTTCCAATGAAGGAATGTTGAATATTTAACGACAGAAGAAGAGAGACTAAAGGTCATAGTGCAGTAGACTTCAATCGACTGGGGGACACGTTCAGCTGATGTGGTCTGCTTTCACTGCGTCACACGATCTAAACCCTTTGGAAAAACCTGTTTACTTCAGTTTAATCGGATTAAACAATCTTTTAATAGCCGGTAAATTGAAAAATAACTTGCTAGTTCCATTTGTTATAGAGAAATAGGCAAATTCATTTACTCACAGGACATTTAAAGAACTTTGTACAATGAAAAGAAGCAAAAATATCCAGGCGGAGATTTGAAACTTTGGCCTCAAAGGGTAAAAGTCCTTCCAGGGATATAGGAATAATTTAAAACTGGTATTAGCAGATCAAAGCTTTACAAAATCTGTGATCAGTACAAATATTGGTTGAAATGCAAATGTGAAGAACCGTTCCGCACTGAACGTAGATGACAATCAAGTGCCTCGGTCAAAGAAGAACAACTGCTTCTAGTATTACAGAGCAAAACCCAGAGAGAGCCAGTAGGTGAAGAAAAGTGAAAGATGTTTCCTTGCAACTGATTTATTACTTTCACACTAATGGGCAGTGCTTTTTTTTTCTTTCCTCCCTCTCTTCTTTGTGTTTTCATGCTGTATTACTCACAGGGGGCATAGAACATGACCAGGGCCGCAGGATGTTCCTCCAGGAAGCTGTCAAAGGACTCATCGGTCAGGTGGAAGACCGGCGAGTCCGTCTCCGACCACGGCACCTCCGGAGTCTTTGGCTGCGGGGGCCGAGGGCTGCAACACCACGGGAAAGAAGACAGCATAAGGAAACGGACCGGGAGCCATTTTGCAAAGCAGATTAAATCCAGCTGGTCTGTTTTCTGTATGAACAAAACATGTAGATATATGTATAAAAGAGAAAAAGAAAAGAATCAAACACAGCTGTAACCTACACTCCACCCAATGTGTCAAAACACACACACACACACACACACACACACACACACACACACACACACCCACACACTGACAGGAACCAGTGCTGCAGCGCCAGAATTGAGTGGACAGTGATATAAACAATATACTCCCTGAACAAGTACGCAAAGAAAACATCATTTTAAA